>NC_081191.1:66162821-66398858 GCF_902713425.1 Acipenser ruthenus | reverse complement strand
TAAGAATAAGAATAAATAGCATAGAGAATAAATAGCAGGGGATAATATTAAGACCTACTGTATCCCAGACCGCTTTTTCTCTGGTGTGTTGGATCTAGAGGCTGAAACTAGATTTCTGAGTGTCACCTGTAACTTAGCAGCTGTTTGACAAGATCACAAGCAAACTGTGTAACAAATCAACTTTGTGTACACAGCTGTGCCATCCAATTAGCTTTGATAGTTACCAACCAGGACTGTGGAACAAATGGAATTGGATTCCAATGCATTTTTATTGTTTGAATTTGACTTAAGTTCAATAGACACGGCATCAATGTGGTGTGTTAGACACAGCTATCCCTTATAATGAAAGACAAATCAGACATCTCTTCTAGTCTTAAACAAGTCTTTGAAAACTGCGTTACATCTTCATTTTCTGGTCTTCTTTTACTTGAATAAGTTCTGTAGTTTATTTAAAGACAAGTGGCTCGGTTTTCCACTGTGGGCAAATTACCAATTTTATACATTTTCTATGGATGGAGCAATTTACCTGTGGTTTGCCCAAAGGGAAAATACAGGCCTCAGTTTTCCATGGCACCACTTAGCCTAAAAGAAAATGAAACAGTCTGCCGTTTATGTGATGTATTTGATAATAAAACTGGAATAGTTAAGATTATTAATTCAGTGAATAGTTTGTAAAGACATGAACAAATTCTATTGCAATCACAGTACAGTATGTTAAACACAAAATATGTTTCAAAACTTATCTGTGCTGTATAATGACTATCAAATAATGATATGCAGTGAGATTAAACATATGTAAATAACACTGCCAGTTCGGTTTCCTGTGTGTTTAATTTGTGCTTGTGCTTGCATTGATTTAAGGTACTTCCAGACAGCTGGAAAAAAAAAATCAAATAGCAGCCCAAAACCCTGGTTGATATGATTGCTCGAATGCGGTGTCATTCACAAACAGACCCTGCCCTGTGTAGGCTGGCTAGACTAGACACAGGAGTACAATTACATCTCGCTGTGTTACTCGGACAGTGCTGTCTGTTAAACTTCAGAAGTTACAACTCGGGAGTGAACGTTTCTCAACATATCGACAGAACAACCAGCAGAGCGACACTATGAGGGAAATAGTTCACATACAAGCAGGCCAATGTGGTAACCAAATTGGAACCAAGGTAAACTAGTTCTGTGTAATAGTTTTTTATATATATATATATATATATATATATATATATATATATATATATATATATATTCATTTGTTGTGGTTCTATTTTGAAGCTGTTAAATTAAGAAGTTTGTTAGATTTACCATTTTTTTAAATGTATTTGTACATTTCATATAATGTTTTTTTTTTTTTTTTTTAACGAGGCAGAATGTGAAGTTAAAATAACGTTGTAATTCAGTCCAGTATATTGGGAGGGTCACCTCACTATAACTGTTTGTCTACATGATATAGTCATGGCTGGAATTTTCGGTTTTCATTTTCTGTTATGTATAGCTAAGACCAAAAATGTTGCATCACCCTATATAATTAACTAATTTTGCTTCATAATATTAAGTTAACATATCGAATTACATATCACTTTGTAGTTTTCCATATGCTTAATGAAAAACAGACAAAATATAATTTTGTAGTTTCTTTGCTTGCATGATGGTAAATAGAATATGTAAATTATGTTCATAGTTTTTTGTTTTTTTTTAATTATGTCTCAATCTTAAAATTCTAGGTGATGCTAAACTTTTGGCCATAACTGTAGACTTGAAGATTAAAGTTTGTACTATTATTAGTAGTAGTAGTAGTAGTCGTAGTAGTCCTATTTAAGACCCGGAAAACACCAACTGCCCAGTGGCGGCCGGAGAAAAAATTCAATTTAGCACCCCTAAACAAATAGGGGTGCTAACAAGGAAACCGGTTAAAAGGACTGTAAATTAAATATGCAAAACAAAAGTAGTAGTCGTAGTCATAGTAGCTGTAGTATAAATTATAGGTTTTGTTTTTTAAATGTTTTAGCAAAATTCCTGACTAATAATCTTTGTATAACATTTTTCGATCCGCTATCCAGGGAGTAACCCGCGAGTATTCAAGAATTCATCAGCTGTCCGGCAAGGCTCTAGTTGACTGTATGTAATCAGAGGGATCTGTAGTCACCAAGGCTGATCACTGAATCATCTGTTTCTAATTTTGCAGTTTTGGGAAGTGATCAGTGATGAACATGGTATCGACCCAGCAGGAAATTATATCGGTGACTCAACTCTGCAGCTGGAGAGGATAAACGTTTACTACAATGAGGCATCCTGTAAGTTTATTATCCAATCGCCATCGAGGTTATATGTTAGCCAAAGTGACAAGAGAAGTGCAGGTTTTAGGTAAAAGTGCGTATATTCTCAAATTTTAAATGTGTCTTCAGTGCCACAGGTTATGACGGATCGTTGGGTGGAAATGTGTGTCCATGTGGTTGTAAGTCTTCTTTGTTTCAGAAACAGGGTTTAGCATATGCATACTCATAATAACAGAACATTTTTATAATTTAAAGCTAAACCTACCATTATATAAATCAGGAGTCTGTAATAGTATTTATTTATTGATTGATTGATTTATTTATAAAAAATATTGATGATCGTCAGATCCACTGAGATACAGCATCTCATTGACTGGGATGTCCAGTCCTCATTTACTGAAGATTATTTTTTTGTAATTTCCCAGGATAGGTGGAATTTAGCCAGGACATTCGATTTAAAATAGTCTACTACACAATTTGATAAAAACAGAAATTTAAAAAAAGAGATACAAAAATGTGGTTTTAATTCTAAAATTAGAAAAAACTAAGATAAAAAGCTAGTTGGTAGAAATAGAACAATTAAAATAGTCTAAAATAAACATTTAATATAACTGGAATACAAATAAATAAAAAAGGTTCACGTTTTACCTTTCTTCCTGTCACGTGGCTTATAAGAATCTATGTTTTAAAATGTTTGCAGTTCATTAAAACATTTTCAAATGTAGATGTTCTATAAAAACTAAACTTAACACACAGTGGGCCTTATTCAATTACCATTGTGCTGCGTTAACACCAACTTCTTTCTACATCGAAAACTAAACTTGGTGTTAAAAATCTTAAAGTAAAGAACTCAGGAGGTTTATCTAAGAACTCCCAAATCCATATTAGAATCTTGCTATTTCTGTAACTTTGTCAGTAAAGTTTCAGTTTCATCACCCTTACTCATCATTAGGACTTGTTTCCTTGTACCCCATTCATGTTCTCCTTCAGCCCAGAAGTATGTTCCACGAGCGGTTCTGGTTGATTTGGAGGCTGGCACAATGGATAGTGTTCGATCGGGGCCTTTTGGTCAACTTTTCAGGCCTGATAACTTCATTTTTGGTGAGTATACAACAGCAAAGTGCATGAATGCATCTTTTTGGCAATGATATTTAATAATAACAATAAATATAGGAGTTTAGAGCACTTGTTCTTGCCAGGCCCTGAGTGTTGTATTATGGTAATATAATAATTTATGCAATTCTCAGCTAGATTTTGTGTACTTTTTCATTTCTGAAAAATGTTTCTGGTTTTATTTCATTTTTTTCAGTATTTAAATATGAAAGTTGTGTCTTTATGAGATTTTCACTTTTATTCCACAGCACCCCCTGGTGCCTAGGTTTAGGATAAATCATGAAGAACTCTTATATTTGCCAGAAGCTTTGATCAGAATGCTGACTAACAAACTTCATTGTGTACCTGATTCCAGCATAGTGCTGACAGACTTTTTAGCCTATTCAGCATTGCCAAGCTGTTCGGTATCCGTGCAGCTGTCAGGAACAGGGGGAGTATGTGCTTTCCCTAATAAACCACAGATATATATTGAGTCCGAGTCACTATCAGTCTTTGAAACAAACTCAAATCAATTTTCAGTAAACTAGTGGTAGTAGTAGGGGAACAGTTCACCTAACGGACGTTGTCCGATATCCCTCTGGAAAAATGCACAAATAATTAAAAATAAATAAATTAATAATGATTTTGATTGATTTTTTCTAGCTAGACTATTCTGTTCACATGCTTTTTTCAACTTGTCTGTCACTAATTTATTTTCTTTTCTTTTGGAATTGGAATTAGAATACTGTTTGAATGTACCTGAAGTTTATAGATAAGCTTCAAGTTCAGGTTTGTGGACATTGCCGGAACTGTATATATATATATCAACACATGATCAACACAGCAGCTCTTGAGCCTCTATTTAAAAATTTTAGACAGGAAAAATTAAACAAACCAGATTATGCGTGGGCACACATAGTGATCTATAGGAAAGCCATCTGGGACAAAAACGCTTAGTGCTGCTTTAGAGCGAGTCAGAATCTCATGGGACAGAAAAAAGGCAAGCACGTCATTCTGAAATGCCTCGCTTAAACAGTACCTGAAAATGTTATAGTGATTTTTATATAGGTTGTATATATTATATATTTTTTGTTGCGACTTTCTGTTATGTGGAATGTAATAAACAAGAACCAAAATGGTGACTTTTTTTCCCCTTCACCTTACAATGCCATCTCCATGTTTGTTTTATTTGAAGTTTTTAAAGTTAAATTTCAGTTTTCGTTTGCTTGTTCACCTACAAAAAGACACAAGTAAACCTCATGTTATTACTTTATGAAAATGGGTCGATGGCCACTGTTCACTGTGAAGAAACGGCAATGGCAAGGAATGGAAAAAAGGAAATTAAATAAAATGCTGTGTCAACTTTATGTACTATTTATTTTCGGGAATAAACAAAACAACGTTTAACTTGAACTGCTATTTGACATCCTTTGTTTTGTAGTTAATTCACTGGCGTAATGTAAGTCCTACACAACTTATTCTTTACTCCTGTGATATTTTTCTATTTTAACGTGTTACATATCGTAAGGTCTTGCTGTAAAATAAAGACACACACGCAGGGCCAGGGCCACGCCCCCTGCTCCTGCTGCTATGCTGTCTCTGCCTGCGTTCAGAGCAATATAATGGCTTTTATTACTTTTTGAAAAACAAATGAATATCCAAACTAATATTTAAATTATGAACAAATATCCAAACATGTAAATCCTGTGTTCGTCACAGCACTAATATATATAAGAACATAAGAAAGTTTACAAACGAGAGGAGGCCATTCGGCCCATCTTGCTCGTTTGGTTGTTAGTAGCTTATTGATCCCAGAATCTCATCAAGCAGCTTCTTGAAGGATCCCAGGGTGTCAGCTTCAACAACATTACCAGACCCTCACAATTCTCTGTGTAAAAAAGTGCCTCCTATTTTCTGTTCTATATAGACGTTTACTGCATAATTGAATACTTTTTTGAGGTTTCTATAGTTCATCATATGTTAAAGTGGTACATACATGCACTTTATTAATATAGTCATTCTAAAATGACCTGCATTCTTTCCATTTAAGTTATTTGTATTAATTGGCATGAGTTAAAAGTTTCCAATAACACATAAAAGGGAAGGATACCATTTTCAATACATTTTAAAAACCTGTTTAATATACTATCATGTGTTTTGTACAATTCTCTAGTAATGTTTCTGAAGATCATTAAGTATCTGGCTTACAATGTACTCAGCCATGGGGGCTGCTCCAAAAACTGAATTTCTGAAGTTATATGAATTATCATTTCCACACATTTGCAACTGTGAAAACAAAGTCACAGTTGCAGATGGCATACAAATAGTCTCAAACACTTGTTCGGCATATTCCACGTGACAAAAAAAAAAAAAAAAAAACAAACAAAAACAAACACACATTTTGGTGCTTCTGTGTTAATTATCAGCAACATCACTGCAACTAAAATATTATTTTATGATTTCTTCAGTGCAGTGCAGGATGCCATAGGGATTCTGTTGTCATCATTTTTAAAACCACTTCATTTTGATAGAGTAAATACAGTACATACAGGGATAAAAATTTGAAATATATGAGGATTAAATATGATTGTTGTTGTATTACTACAGGGCAAACAGGTGCAGGGAACAACTGGGCAAAAGGCCATTATACTGAAGGGGCCGAGCTGGTGGACTCTGTGCTGGATGTGGTGAGGAAAGAATGTGAGCACTGTGACTGTCTACAGGGGTTTCAGCTCACTCACTCCCTGGGAGGAGGCACAGGCTCTGGAATGGGAACGCTACTCATCAGCAAAATCCGAGAGGAATATCCCGACAGGATTATGAACACCTTCAGCGTTATGCCTTCTCCCAAAGTGTCAGACACTGTAGTTGAACCTTACAATGCCACCTTGTCCGTCCATCAGCTGGTTGAGAATACTGATGAAACTTACTGCATCGACAACGAGGCCCTTTACGACATCTGCTTTCGCACACTCAAGCTCACCACCCCCACCTATGGGGACCTGAACCACTTGGTGTCATCGACAATGAGTGGGGTCACCACCTCCCTGAGATTCCCTGGACAGCTCAATGCAGATCTACGGAAGCTAGCTGTCAACATGGTGCCATTCCCTCGCCTCCATTTCTTCATGCCTGGTTTTGCACCACTCACAGCCCGTGGCAGCCAGCAGTACCGTGCTCTCACAGTCCCCGAGCTGACACAGCAAATGTTTGATGCCAAGAACATGATGGCGGCCTGCGACCCAAGGCACGGGCGCTACCTAACAGTGGCCACCGTCTTCCGGGGTCCAATGTCGATGAAAGAGGTGGACGAGCAGATGCTGGCTATCCAGAACAAGAACAGTAGTTACTTTGTGGAGTGGATTCCAAATAATGTCAAGGTGGCAGTGTGCGACATTCCTCCCCAAGGCCTCAAGATGGCTTCCACGTTCATAGGCAACAGCACCGCCATTCAGGAGCTGTTCAAGCGAATCTCAGAGCAGTTCTCTGCCATGTTCAGGAGAAAGGCTTTCCTCCACTGGTTCACTGGGGAAGGGATGGACGAGATGGAGTTCACAGAGGCAGAAAGCAACATGAACGACCTTGTCTCGGAGTATCAGCAGTACCAGGAGGCCACAGCCAATGATGGAGAGGAGACATTCGAGGAGGATGAGGAAGAAGTGAATGAATAAACTAAACAATTAATTATTAAGCCCAATATTCTGTTGTTTTCCTCAATATAAAGTGCATTTTGTGGTTTGTATTCTTAAAGCAATGTGAGCCCAAGCAAGAGTTTTTGTTACACCGTATTATTAACGTGAACGTTTTGAAGAAATAACAGTGCAGTTACAATAAACAGTTAAAACACTTTTTGTTTTTTTACTGAATGAGTTTTCATTTTTATAAAAGTTTGAGTTTATTTACAGTAAGTAGATTCCTACATATTGGCTAGTCTAATAATGTAGGTTAACGTAACAGAAACTTTCACAGCCCTTGACAGGTTTTTGTCGTATAACTGAATCAGCAATATACAGTTGTAGTCAAAAGTTTTCATATCCCAATGGAAATTTATAATTTCTAGAAATTTCTCAAAAACAAATTGTAGGAAAAATCTTTTGTAGCAAAAGTTTTGCTTTTGAGGATGAGAAATAGTCTACAATTATTTTTTTGTTGCAAAACTCCAAAAATGCTAATTCAAAAGTATTCATACCGACAAGGCAGATGAAATTAATAGCTAGTTGAGGCACCTTTTGCAATATTAACCTCTTTTAAATGATTAGGATATTTGTCAACGAACTTTTGGCATGATTCTTTAGTGATTTTTGTCCATTTTTCAACGCAAAATTGTTCCAGTTCATTTAATTTCCGAGGACTTCTCTTGTGCACAGCCTTCTTCAACTCATACCAAAGAGTCTCAATCAGATTTAGATCAGGACTTTGACTAGGCCATTCCAGAACCTTGATGTTATTCTTCTTTAACCCTTTAAGGACCGGGATCGTGTTAACACGATCACACTAAAGTGGGCTTCTAGGGCCTCGATCGTGTAAACATAATAAAAAAAACCACTTTATTTTGATGACTTACATGGCCACCATACATTGCAGTACAGGCTTAAAACACATATGCATGGATAGGGGAGGGACTGACATTCACTTCCTTACATTTTTGTTTTCCGTGTGACGTCACTGAGAGGAGCATTTAATGTCTAAAGGGAGGAGACAGTTTACACGAGCCTGGCAGACAAAAGCAGATACAAAATATCACAGAAACTTGTTCAGAGCTAATAAAAAAAGGGGAAACGCTGTAAATCTGATGTATTTAACATGCTTTTACAATATTTATAAATATCAAGAAACGAGTGGATGTAAGCATGTTGGATGTTTCCTTATTACTGATAATAATGGAATGAATAACCTATTATTTTATTTATACATTTTTATTCTGAGAAAATAAATTGAGAGTAGTGTCCATTACTGCTTATATAAGAACCTGAGAATAAACATGTATTATGTCATTGCAATCACTCAGGTGAAATGATGTTTTGTAATTTGCTCATACTTCGATATTTTTCAATAAAATTTTCAGGAAGTATTGTAAGGTCCCTCGGATCATAGATTAACATGTTTTTATACATGTAACTCGAAGTAGAATATATATATATATATATATATATATATATATATATATACACACACATACACACACTGCCGTGAAAAAGTATTTGCCCAGTCTGATTTTCTGCATTTTTGCACATTTTACACATTGTATTTGGTCAGATTTTTTTGTGGGTTGTAGTAGTATATAGAGGGAGTCTGTGAGAAAAAATGACACCAAAGTTTGGTGCTTCTTTCATTTGTTTGGTGTGCAAGGTAATCAAACATGCAATCTTCAGGTGTGAAAAAGTTATTGCCCCCCCCCCTAGTTAACGCAACCCAATTAAAGGGATAATTAGGGTCAGCTGTTTGAGTACGTTGGTTAACAACGAGGTCTGACTTGGGCCAGTCCTGCCCAATATAAATCTGACTAACTCTGGTCCTTACCATCAGAGTGAAGTTGTCAGCACATAGGTTCTAGAGGCACATCATGCCACGAACAAAAGAAATTCCTGAAGACCTCCGGAAAAAAATTGTTGATGACTATCAGTCTGGAAAGGGTTACAAATCCATTTCTAAGGCTCTTGGGGCTCCACCGATCCACAGCCAGAGCCATATTGTCCAAATGGAGAAAATTTGGGACAGGAGTGAATCTTCCCAGGAGTGGCCGTCCTGTCAAAATCTCTCCAAGAGCAAGGCCTAAAGATCTAAAGGCCTCTAAAGGTTTTGTAGCAGAGGGTTTCAAATGATTGGCCAATATCTTTTGGAATGCAATGGAATCCATTTTACCATGTATTGGAACTAAATTTCCTGTGCCATTAGAGGAAAAACAGCCCCAATAGAAGGATATTATCACCTCCATGCTTGACAGTAGGCATGGTGTTCTTTTCTTTGTACGCCTCACCAGACTTTCTCCAAATGTAACGACGATCAGTGTGACAAAATAGCTCGATTTTTGTTTCATCACTCCACAAAACTTTTGACCAGAACTCCTATCCATCATTCAAATTCAATTTTGCAAACTTCAAGCAATTGTCCTTGTGACATTTTTCTAAGAGTGGCTTTTGCCTTGGCCTGCGACCATTGAGACCTTCACCATGCAATAGTCAACCTACGTTTGAAATGGAAACACCAGGCCCACTTGCAGCCAATTCACTTTGAATATCTTTTGCAGTCATTCTCAGATTGTTATTAACCTTCCTCACAATTCTTCTACTTGTTCTTGGTGAAAGAACCTTCTTTCTTCCAGACCGAGGGAGCGTTGTGACAGTACCATGAGTCTTGTACTTCTTGATAATAGAAACAATAGTTGAAATTGGGATACTCAAATGCTTGGACATCTTCTTGTATTGTTCTCCAGCTTTTTGACAATAAATACTTTTCGGGGCTCCCGAGTGGCGCATCCAGTAAAGGCGCTCCGTGCGGAGTGCAGGATGTGCCCTATAGCCTGGAGATCGCAGGTTCGAATCCAGGCTATGTCACAGCCGACCATGACCGGGAGTTCCTAGGGGGCGGTGCACAATTGGCTGAGCGCTGCCCGGGTAGGGAGGGCTTAGGTCAGCAGTGGAGCCGCCAGATCTGTGTTGTCCTCCGGCACTATAGGTCTAGTGGCATTGCTGTGGCTCTGCAGTGCGAAAAATGACGGCTTGGCAAGAGCACTTTTCAGAAGACGCGTGTTCCAGCCTCCGTTTCCCGAGTCGGCAGGGGGGTTGCAAGCGGTGAGCCGAGGATACAGATAATAATTGGGTATGCTAAATTGGGGTGAAAACCGGGGTAAAATAATTGGCGATGACTAAATTTTAAAAAAGAAAAAAAAAAAAAAAAAGACAATAAATAATTTTCTGCCTAAGGTCTACAGATAGCTCTTTACCTTTTCCCATATTGACTTATTGGTACTCTCTAAGAAAATTCACCTACAATCCAGCATTTTCTAAAATTAGGTTCTGCATTATCATATTGAAATGTCTAGCACCTTGTAGACAATACTATCATAGCATCAAAAGGTATGAATACTTCTGAATTTGCATTTTTTGAGTTTTGCAAAAATGCTCAAATAAAGAATTGTAGACTATTGCTTGTAACTTTTTTTCCTAACATAAAGCAGGTCACCATGATCTACATCCACATACAGTACCGTAACAAAGTATGATACCACAATCATGATACCCATTTACAGTATGCGTTATAATTTCATGTAACAATGGTTGATGCCTTTTGGGCAAGTAGTTATTATTATTATTATTATTATTATTATTATTATTATTATTAATTTCTTAGCAGACGCCCTTATCCAGGGCGACTTACAATGGTTACAAGATATCACATTATTTTTACATACAATTACCCATTTATACAGTTGGGTTTTTACTGGAGCAATCTAGGTAAAGTACCTTGCTCAAGGGTACAGCAGCAGTGTCCCCACCGGGGATTGAACCCACGACCCTCCGGTCAAGAGTCCAGAGCCCTAACCACTACTCCACACTGCTGCCCTGTTATGGTTACAAGTATTTGAATTTTATTGGGATTACTACACAATTGCATGAATGTAGAGATTATAAATTTGCTATTAAGAATAAGGTTTTTCTTTTACTATTGCAGTGCTGAAGGGTGTTAGGGAATAATTAAAATGTATGGGATTTACTGTTTAGTTTATCATTTCACATTAGCTCCATTTTTTAGTATTAAATAAAAAAATCCCAGCCAGACTATCTGGTGGCTTGAATTGACTTACCCTGGCTTAAACTCGAGGTGTAGTTTATTTACTTGTTTTAATGTTTCAAACATACTTTAACCAAAAAAAGTCCTCCTAATTACAAAAAAATAAGACAAAAAGAAAAACTGTGCACTGCGTAATGCACACTTTGGTCTGTTAGCCAAGAACACCCGTCTAGGATTATATATTTCATTAGTAACGCAGCCAAAAAAGGATTTTGCCTCCATTATTTAGTGACAAGTATTTAAATGTTTCAAAGAAACAGTATTTACACAATGAACATAAATACATTCAACATTGTAATATCTTACATGTCTATTTAAAGACTGCTGCAGAATCAGTCCATTAATACACTGCAAATGTATGCTATAGCTTATTAATTTTTTTATTAAAAAAATATATTTCCACAACACACTCATTTTGTTATAAAAACAAACATGGTAAGGTTCTTAGCAGCTGTGATCTCTAATAAGAACTGCTGGCATGAGCAGTTGTACAAAGCGGACAGCCAACTGCATGCATGAATGTTTGTTTGGCTTGTGGGTTATTTGAACCCAAGGCTGCATTAAAAGCAGGTTTTAAAAGCACTGCAGCGAGAGTAAGAGATGCTGTACAATGACTGCCATTCAGAATGGCATTCCCCCGGTGATGTGTCTTGCAATCTGCTCATCTGTACTCTCTTCCTTTTCTTTTTCACGGTCTTTGTTCCAGTCTTTAAGGCCCTCTGGAAGTGTTGTATCCTCATCAAGGCCGCCCGTACCTTCCACAAATTCTTCGTAAGTTGATTTCTCAGAGAAGGGCCTGCCTCCTAATAATTCAACCATATCGTTCTTATCAATCACCTCTTTTTCCAAAAGTCTTAGTGCAACCTGAATTAAAATAACAGAAACATTTAGTTGCAGATTACAGCAAGTAATACAATAAATTATCGTGCTAGGATGAATAAATGTTTTCATCTAAGCTTACTTAATTTAAAAATCATTTGAAAATGACTGAATATCTTGAATTATCAGAAAAGGTGTATAATTAGTACCGTATTACAGAAAAAATCTCCCAGGACTAAGATAAACCTGGTATCCCATCAAATGTATGCAACATTGTATCAGTTTAAAACTTGTACCTCCCTCATCCAAACCTGCCAAGAATAGCACTTTCTGAATGAAAACCAACCAGGGTGGGTGCTTTACTATCACTGGAACCATGATCATGGTCTTACTTTTCTTGTCTAAAGATATTTTTTGTATTACTTTGCTGCTAGACCATCAGCGGGAAACTCAGTAACAGTACAGGTGTTTTTCATCAATTTTACTTTCTACATTGTCTTTGAAATATATTGCACATCAAAGAATAAAATTCAAGCAAAGAACCACAAGATATTCAACAGAAGAAAAGGGGGGGGGGGGCAGAGATAATACTGCTTGTGATTCTAAGAGGTAGGAACATTGATTTGAGAATCTCCCCCTTCCCACAGTCTATTTAGGTGTAAGACGACATTTGCCCATCTGAGTCCACTAGGGTTACTGTTATGATAGCCACAGTAGAAGTGTGTGTATATGCACACACACACACACGCACACACACACACACACACACACATTAAGCATGTACAGTATGTGCATGTGTGGGTAAGAATATCTCCAAGACCACATGCGCCTAAACAAAGCTTTAGATTATGTGAAAACAGGAACAACTGTGCCTATCACTGATGGATTCCAACTCTGACTACCATGAAATGAACAGCAGCTACACTAGAATGTTTTTTTTTTTTTTTTTGTCCCCCCCCCATGGTTCCTTAAACACTAAACCAACAAACTTAGCTGCTTCCAATACGACTTGACTGTGAATTACTGGATCGTGAAATAAAGAACTACTCTTATAGAAATGTACCATAGTAAAAGCATAGTGTAAAAGTATAGTTAACGCATTGTAAAATACCAGAGAGACATGGTAAAGCATATTGAAAAACATGGCAAACCACTATGAACTATGGTAAATGCATAGTATAACCATGGGAAAAAACAGGGAAACTTCAAAAACACAGTGATAAACTTCTATAAGGGAAGCCCTGCCAATTCTATCCTTATAGTGTTTAACTTTTTCAGCTTCTTACCTTTTCAACTTCAGCTTTTTTCTCTGTCAAGAGCTTCTGCGTGCGCTTATAGGCAGTGTTTATAAGGATGCGCACTTCATCGTCAATCAGTCTGGCAGTGGCCTCGCTGTAGGGTTTCTCCAATACCATTTCTCCTTGTCGAGGAAGATCAAAGGACACCTGACCCACCTTTTCATTCATCCCAAACTGCACAATCTACACAACAGAAAGAGGTCAAAAGCAGACATCAAACGGGGGTCCCCGAGTGGCTCGTCCAGTTAAAGCTCTGCCGTGGGTAGCGCAGGATGAGTAACACAGCTTCAACAGCGCTAGCTCACGTCCAGGCTGTGCAAATAGGCTGAACTTTGCTGGGGACCCCGAGGGGGTGTCACATTGGTTCCGACACTCCCGGGGTGGGGGATGGGAAACCGACAGGGACTTATTCTCCTCATCGCGCAACAGCGAACCCTACTGGCCAGACCGAGCATACTCAGAGGACAAGAAGCAGGGCTGATCTGTCTTCCGGGATCCGTAGTCCTCCCACTTCTCTGGATTGCTCGGTGTAAAAGCGATTCTGGCTTTAGGCTTGTGTCATTCTAAATAATTGGTCAATAAATGGTCACTCTAAATTTATATTAGCCCTTTGCGGTCCTATGTCGGACCTGGTCCGACATTGCAATTTTCCCTTTCCGGTCCAATGTCGGACCCTGTCCAACATCATCAAAAAGACATAAAAAACAGGTCTATAGTCGTTTTTTCTCTGGAAAAAGCCAAGAAAACCATTCAATGGCTGAGTGAGACCGATAGGAGCCGAGAGAAGCTGAAAAAAAGGGCGTATCTCATGAATACAGATAGTCCCGACACCACATAGATAACACAGACATAAACAAATAAAATACTGACTTGGATCGCATTATTGAAGAGTTTGGTGATAAAACGAGTGATCAGGAGAGGATTTATCGGTATGTACTACTATTACAAGGTATGTAAAAAATTTAGCGAACAAGTGTCCTGTTGATATGCAGTGCCTTTTAAACCTGTTTTACTGTGAAAAAATACTTTTAAACAGAGTGTCTAAAATAAACAGCGCGTGTGAAAATAAATTGGACCGGACGCGCCTGAGACGTGCTGAATAAATGGACCGCCAAAGGTTATAAATTTTTTTTTAAAAAAGGCATGCAACACTGCTGAATACATGTAAATATATGAAAGGAGCACGCCATGCTTGTTTTTATGTATTTATTTTACATTTTTCATGTGAGAAACACCACTGAATGCATAATGAGGGCTGTGATGCAAAATAGAAATAAGACACCATATAAATCCAAAATATACAGACCTGAGCATATGCACTCTGCGTGACCTTCTTCAAATCATCCTGGGCTCCGGTAGTAATTTGACCAAAAAAGATCTCTTCCGACACCCTTCCTCCCAGAGTCATGCACATCCTGTCAAGCAGCTGCTCTTTGGTGTACAGGTACTGTTCTTTTGGCAGATACTGGGCATAGCCCAGCCCCTTCCCACGAGGGATTATGGAAACCTACAAGCAGAAATCAAATAAAAAGATCATTTAACTCTATCATGTGACTCCACCATCTACTGGTGAGAGTAGAACATCCACCAATCTTTGTAAACCCTCGCCTTTAATAAGGGATCAGCGTGCTCCAAGAACCAGCCTGCTACCGCATGCCCGGCCTCGTGGTAGGCCACCGTTTTCTTCTCCGTCGGCTGAAGGACCTGAGTCTTTTTTTCCAGACCTGGATTTAAAAAAAAACACACACACACACACACACACACACACACACATAAAATGTTCAACATTAAATGGCAGTGAGGCTTCTAGAATTAAACTTTGGTTTAGACAAATGCATCATCCCCTGCCACTTTACTCTAGAACTGTGCTATAAGTCAAGGTATTTATTCTAGTGAGGGAGACAAGTATCCCAATCATAGACAGATTCTGCTTGTTATAAACTTTAGATAATCGTATTTGTACGATTAGAAAATTAGAGAAAGTAATCAGAGACACACTCTGACCTTCAAAAATCATAATGATCATCAAATACAGACAGAGTATGTGTTCTTTATAACCACTGACATGATGACATCCAAAGTTAGCTATAGATTTTCAAAACATGTAATTTACTCATCATAGTGAAAGTGAAAATGGACAGTTTTGACTGGTTTACTGCATCCTATTACTGTGTACAAACACATAGGCATTCAGGTAATACTGATTACACTATGTAACACAATTTTTGTTCAAGGGTAGTAAGCGTTATTTCCTAATTGCTTATGCCTTAAAAGTATAGAAAATGGCTATTATTCCCCACAAACTTTGCTTTTGTGACCAGGACAGCGATATTTTGAAATTTACCTATTTCCAATGAGAAAACAGGCGAATTTGTGTCTTTTCGTTCACATAAAGTCAGAAAAAACAACATATGAATCCAAATTAACATGTATTTATACTAAAGTAATACAAAAACGACTACAAAAGATTTAGAAGTGAGTAGTTTTTCGAGATTTACGATTATACTGTAAATCACTTTCACGAATCAGCCCCCAAATATAGTCTCCCATCATGTTCTCGTTATACTGTCCTTGGTAGCGGCGTTCAAAGTCTGGTATATCCTAGTGGAAGCTCTCGCTTTGCTCCTCCGAGTACGCTCCCATGTTCTCCTTGAATTTATCAAGATGAGCATCAAGGATATGGACTTTGAGGGACATCCTACAGCCCATTGTGCCATAGTTCTTCACCAGAGTCTCAACCAGCTCCATATAGTTTTCAGCCTTGTGACTGCCCAGGAAGCCCCGAACCACTGCGACAAAGCTGTTCCAAGCCGCTTTCTCCTTACTAGTGAGCTTCTTGGGGAATTCATTGCACTCCAGGATCTTCTTTATCTGTGGTCCGACGAAGACACCGGCTTTGACCTTTGCCTCAGACAGCTTAGGGAAGAAGTCTTGAAGGTACTTGAAGGCTGCCGACTCCTTATCTAGAGCTCTGACAAATTGTTTCATAAGGCCCAATTTGATGTGCAGTGGTGGCATCAGCACCTTCCGGGGGTCCACCAGTGGCTCCCACTTGACGTTGTTCCTCCCCACAGAGAACTCGGTCCGCTGTGGCCAGTCCCGCCTGTGGTAGTGCGCCTTGGTGTCCCTGCTGTCCCAAAGGCAAAGATAGCAGGGAAACTTGGTAAAACCGCCTTGGAGACCCATCAGGAATGCCACCATTTTGAAGTCTCCTATGACCTTGATGCCATCTCAGAAAAATGCAGATTGTATCCACTTAGGCAGCTGGAACTAAACTGAACTGGTGGGCTTAAGGCCCCTGTATTTATACTACTATTTATATTACTGGAAAGTTCTAGAAGTTACTCCAAGTTTACTCAGCCCTGAATCTATCTGGAATGTTCTGGAAAATAGGTAAATTTCAAAATATCACTGTCCTGGTCACAAAAGCAAAGTTTGTGGGGAATAATAGCCATTTTCTATACTTTTGAGGCATAAGCAATTAGGAAATAACACTTACTACCCAGGAACCAAAAAAAAAAAAAAAATTTGTTACACAGTGTTATAGAGAGAGAGAGAGAGAGAGAGAGAGAGAGAGAGAGAGAGAGAGAGAGAGAGAGAGAGAGAGAGAGCGAGAGAGAGAGCGAGAGAGAGAGAGAGAGAGCGAGAGAGAGAGCTCTGGAAAAAATTAAGAGACCACTGCAAAATTATCAGTTTCTCTGGTTTTACTATTTATAGGTATGTGTTTGGGTAAAATGAACATTTTTGTTTTATTCTATAAACTACTGACAACATTTCTCCCAAATTCCAAATAAAAATATTGTCATTTAGAGCATTTATTTGCAGAAAATGACAACTGGTCAAAATAACAAAAAAGATGCAGTGTTGTCAGACCTCCAATAATGCAAAGAAAATAAGTTCATATTCATTTTTAAACAACACAATACTAATGTTTTAACTTAGGAAGAGTTCAGAAATCAATATTTGGTGGAATAACCCTGATTTTCAAGCACAGCTTTCATGCATCTTGGCATGCTCTCCACCAGTCTTTCACATTGATGTTGGGTGACTTTATGCCACTTTTTCATAGGATTCTACCCACAGAGAGGCAGCTCAAGTCATTTTTAGGTCAATTATATTTTATTGACTAGTCCCAACACGGACAGTATGTGTGAATTCTATTATTGAAAATACTGTATTTGTGTCAAAACAAGATTGTATTTTTGTAAGCCAAGTTAGAAGAGGTTATATTTTGGCAACTACAAACAAATGCTGGGTTTTCTAATCTGAGTTAGTAATAAAACAGAGTAGTATTGGACGAGTTTTTTTTTTTTGTATGATGCGTTACTGTATGAGGTTCTATACTTTGAGAGGTTCATGGCTATTTGTACAGTTTCTCAAACAGGTTTTAGACATTAATATTGTATTTATTTCAATGAATTGTGACTATTTGCATACTGGAGGAATACAGTCTGACAAATAAAAACACCTTTCTGCTATGAAGAGTATTTCCATTTAATTATAAGCAGTACTGTATACCATTTGCCATTCAAATTATCCCCCATGACGTACAGTATTGTGTTTATTGATATACTAACATCAGAAATGAACGTGATAGGCCCAAGAAAGGTTTTTTAGTGTATTTCAAACTCTATAAAAGAAGAGTATTTCCATTTAATTATAAGCAGTACTGTATACCATTTGCCATTCAAATTATCCCCCATGACGTACAGTATTGTGTTTATTGATATACTAACATCAGAAATGAACGTGATAGGCCCAAGAAAGGTTTTTTAGTGTATTTCAAACTCTATAAAAAGTGTCATCATTCTTTTGATTAAAAAAACAAAACAAAACACACACACACACCACATGCACTGCCCAAAAACACCCCCCCTCCTCCCAGTGCATGCTTTCAGAAAAAGCTGATTGTTTTTTACGGCCCCTAAAAAACAGTAGAAAAGTGCATTTTACTTTTAACACACACCTTCAAACTATACAAGTTGAAATTCTAGAGCAATTTGAAAAGAAAATACTGCTTTTTTTTTAGTGCAATCATAAATCATAGGATAATAGCACAACTGCCTGGCCCGATCCTAACCCGTGACTGTTTTTTCTAATACTATGCTTACCTCCTATTACTCGTTCAATAGCCTGCTCAAAGTGCTTTTGGTTGATGGCATCAGAGAGATGTCTTGCAGCAATTAACGCAGCTTCATTACACAAGTTAGCAATGTCTGCACCTGCAAATCAAGTAGCCACACGAGTTACATAAGACACTGAATTCATTGCTAACATTATAGCCAAAAATTACATAGAAAGCAAGTTAAATACAATGTTCAATATATTAAGTGTTATGTAATGCTGAAAATGTTATTTCCGAGTTGAAACTAACAAGCATGTCACAACATCCATCCCCACACAAGGTTCTAAATACAAAATTAGCTATCAGTCAGTAACATGAAAATCACCATGAACGACATTCGCTGTATGCAAGTATAGAAATACAGTACAGACAGGTGCATGCTGTGCTGCTGTATCAGTACAGAGTGTGTGTACCTACTGTATTCTTTTTTGTTTGGGTTCCATAAACTTTACAGTAAAATACCGGTATGCTCCAGTGTGTAATTGTATTCTTTTAAATACATTTTATTCAAGTTTATTCAATTCATTTTGTTTCTATTTGTAATGTTTTGCCATACTGTGTTTTGTATGTGTTTCTTTATTAAGTGCTGCATTTATTTGAGCTGGGTAGGGAAAAAAATGTACATGTTTCATTATGGAGTGCGCCATTTATTCAAGGCTGACGTCTATTACAAATCTGATATCTAAGGGCGGTGCTTATTCAGCGGCGGAGGTAATTCAAAGTAATACGGTATTTGGGTTGCCACTGCATTTATGGGATGTCATGATTATTAAAACCCTTATTTTTTGTCATTTCTAGAAAATGAATAGCATTTTGTGGTATCATTGCCCTTGTGAGATGGCTTGCTCGAAGTGATTTTTATATTATTTGAAGCGCATCTGAAATAGGGTAAAACAGTGACACGTCCCAGCCTCATACACCACAAACCAGAAGAGTTGTCCATCACTTTGCTTGTAACTTGGTGTAAAATGAAAACCAGACTATTATCCTAGTTCCTGAGAGTTGTGGCTACCACTGATACTTTTACAGTTTTTAGGTAGGAGATCATTAAATTACACTTATGGGGACATTTCTAAAGAGAAATTAATTTGAGCACATTTTAAAATGTATTTTTTTACATTCAAACTAGGTAATCGTAGGGTATATTTCATCAGTGAAAACGTTAATAATCTTCAGACTCTCAGCTGTTTGAAAGATAATATGGTACACTTTTGGTGGAGATTTGTCCCGATACACAAGCCGAAAGTCAAGTTATGTCAGTCAAACCTCAAACAGGTAGAATGTTCACCGCAGCAAAAGGGTTAAGGAGCTCAAGGCTTTTACTGTCAATCAATTCTTAATGAAGTTCATTCCTACTAATCTGCTAGACAGCCTAACAAATACATTGCACAATTTAATTAAGGTGCTCGTGGGTGTGTCTGTACTTCTCAAACTGACCTGAAAATCCTGGGGTTAATGCAGCCATTTTCCTCGCTAAACTCTCCTTGTCAAGACCGACCTCCAGTTTTAGTGGCCGTAGATGGACTTTGAAAATAGAGGCTCTCCCTTTTATATCAGGGTGCCCTTTTGTTGGGGAAAGAAACACAATAAAAAAAATAAAATAAAGTGTAATAAAGAAACACAATATAAATTCAGTTAAAAAAAAAAAAAAAGTGTAAAAGAAACAATATCAATTCAGTTTAAAAAAAAGCGTAATAAAATACACAATTTCAATTCAGCTTAAAAAAAAACAAACAAAAAAAAATGTAATATGAATTCAGTTTTAATTATATATATATTAAAAAAAAAAAAAAAACACTAAAAGAAAAAAAGCAGCACTTACCGATGTAGATCTGTCTGTCAAATCGGCCAGGCCTCATTAGGGCAGGGTCTAGAATGTCAGGTCTGTTGGTGCCAGCCAGGACCACTACGTTTGTTACGGTGTTAAATCCTGTCAGAAGAAAATTGCAGTTTAAAATAGTCAGAGGTCATCATAACTCTAGCATTGCATCCTCTGTTTTGTCCGAATTTTTAATATACAGGACACCCTCGCTATAACAACCCTGTCGGGGTCCAAGCCTTTTGTTCGTTATATCGAGGGGTTTGTTATAGAGAAAGGACAATCAAAATGAATGATAAACTGTTAGAGTAAGTTAATGAGATGAGATTGTAAATAAAAGTAGAATTACATGTACCTGTTCACTTCCTGTATGTAGTTTTCTGCCTTTGCTTTATCCTATTTATTAAAGAATTAACGCAGTACAAAAAGCAAAAATCCCAAATTGAAGCTTTTATTCAAAATCAATTTGACACGAATCGTTTCAAAGTGCACCAAATCTTAATTCAACATGCAGGAATCCCATACTGAGTTTTTATTCCAGTTTCAATCTGTGGAGTCTGGAGTCTGAGCTGTTTAGACTAGGGATGGGTCAGTGTAGTCAAATACACGAAAATAAAAAAATAAAACTATTCGAATAGCATTTTACATATTTGAGTACACAAAAAAGCCTAACATATTAGCTACTAGTAGAAGCAAACACCTTTTTATTTTTTTTTAATTTTTTAATTTTTTTTAAATGCCGACGCTTGGCAAGTGTTAAGTCAGTCTTAAACCTGTTATTCGCATATTAAACGCAGGACCCCAATTATGCAATGCTTGCAACAGCAAAATTCTACAGTAAAAGTATTCTGGTTGAAACTCTCCACACTTGGACCATTTCTCACCATCCATTTCCACCAGCAGCTGGTTCAGGGTGTTTTCCTGTTCGCTCTGTCCCCCGAAGTTCCCTCTGCCTCTTTTCCTTCCCACGGCATCAATTTCATCAATGAAGAGGATGCAGGGGGCATTCTTACGGGCCATTACAAATAAATCTCGCACCTGGAACAGTGAACAGGATTTTCTGTCAACAATGAACCAGTAATAATAAACACACACAGAGTTTTGAAATGGCTGTGCAGAAAGCATATGTTACAATAAGGGAGACTTATTTTCTATTTCACTGCAGTTTTACTATAGTACATATTTATTTAATTTCCCTTTTTCCTCCATTGTATGTCATTTATTGGTGACGTTAATCATCCATTCCTGTTTTTCAAAGCCAAAAATAAGCTTGTAACTAATTATTATCAGTCTAAATATCAAATATGGTCATAATTTGATGGAAAATAGTAGCAATCTTGATTTATATGTACATCTGTTAACATTTTAAAATTGCAGCCACATTCTGGGAAATTAATTACAGCTTTGAAAGCTTCCATAAGGTCAGCAGGAAAGTTTTTGAATAAAATCTTGCAAGACTAGCCATTGCATATTAACTGCATTACATAAATCAGTATCCCCTGGGCCCTTTATACCCACAGCTAAGATTAGCATTTTATTCGCTAAACATTTATTATTATTATTTTTTTTTTTTACTTTTACAAAACATGAATACAGCAAAGCAGAGTAATCAATTGCAACATTGTTAACATTTTTAAATGAATGTATTTTTATTAACCAAATTACCCGAGCTGGACCAACTCCAACAAACATCTCCAGGAACTCGGAGCCGTTGACTGTGATGAAGGGGACGTTGGCCTCTCCTGCAGTAGCTTTAGCCAAAAGGGTCTTCCCAGTGCCTGGAGGCCCAGTCAGAATAGCACCCTAAAAGGACAATTTATTAAAGTCTAACATCCTGGGTTCCAAAGCCTGGAGCCATCTAATTTAACCACGTCTATGACAATCGCATATTAAAATGCTGCTAGGATTAAAAACAACTGGCATTTTGTCAAAAGGGAAAAAAGCATACAAGCAGCAAAGGCAAGTTACATCTATACTCTATAAGTGATTCCTTCTGAGAGAACATGGAGATCCAATGACCCACATCTGTATTGTACAGCCAACAAGCTCTAGTTAGGTGTTTAAACTGTGTACATATCACGATATGCAGGTCGCGATACAATATGGATCACAATCCATGTTACGGGCTACATTTGATGCATAATAAGATCAAATGATCATTTAATGTTGGACCATTTCATTAAGACAAAAATTGAATAGAGATAGTATGTATTAATACCAGCTATTAAACACTTATTTTTCATTCAATAAACATTTGGTCAACTACAGTGACATTCTGTGTGGTGTTCTTTTGATCTTGTATCATGATACGTACCTCTTTTACAAGCATATGCTGGTACGAGGAATTGTCACTTGAGAAGACATCAAATGTAGTAGGAGATACAGCAACTAACCATATATACAGTACATTATTAAAAACAGATTTCTTATTAACCTGCCTACAGCCACTAAACCATCTGTAAAGGGTAAATAGCTTCAACAACCACCTTCATGTTTGTTAATTTCTCTGCTGTTACAGAATTTAAATCATGATCCCAAACCCCCCCCGCCCCGCCCTGCCCCGCCCCGCCAGTCTCGAACTAGCTTTCAGCTAAATTCAGTTCTGTAGAATGCTAACTAGTTGCCCATGGGATTAAAATTCCTCATTATTGTACAATAATGGGAGTCATGATTGCTCTTCAGTATAGTTCCTAGTGCAAAAATGGTGTAACCTACATAATGCAGAGATGTAGCAGTTCAAGAGGTGATGTCAATCTTTGCATACTCATGATTCAAACACTCACCTAATATCAAATGTTTATGTAACAGACCCAGGAATTGAACTGTACCAAGGATACATTATGGATAAAACTGCTTACTTTAGGGATTTTCGCCCCCAGGTCTTGGTACTGTTTCGGGTTCTTGAGGAAATTAACAAACTCCATGATCTCCAGCTTTGCCTCTTCACACCCGGCCACGTCCTTGAACTTGATGTCAATCTCATCCCTCAAGACTTTGGCTGTCGTCTCCCCCACGCTGAAAAGACCTCCCATCCCCCGGCCGGACCGCCCGCCCCCAGTGGGACCCCTCCGCAGAGTGTACAGGAGGAAGCCAATGATCAGCACTGTAGGCAACATGCTTAACAGGAAGGAGCTGAAGGAAAGAGTGAAACATGGGAATTAACGCAAGAAGAGCTGTCGGTACAGTACTCTCACAACAAAATGAAAAGATAACACCTTAAATGTGAACCTACAGACCTGTAAACTCAGAATAGCAGGAAAGTAAAATAGTCTAATATACTAATTTATGTAAGGAGGCTGTGTGGTCCAGTGGTTAAAGAAACAGGCTTGTAACCAAGAGGTCTCCGGTTCAAATCCCACCTCAGCCAATGACTCATTGTGTGACCCTGAGCAAGTCACTTAACCTCCTTGTGCTCTGTCTTTCAGGTGAGATGTAATTGTAAGTGACTCTTCAGCTGATGCATAGTTCACACACCCTAGTCTCTGTAAGTTGCCTTGGATAAAGGCATCTGCTAAATAAACAAATAATAATAATAATTTGTACTTCTTTTTCAATATAAAAAAAACTGGACATAATTATTTACTAGGGCAGTCTTTACGTAAATGTACTTAGTTCTGAAAGATTAAAGTGTTTAAAACTACAATACATTGTTGGTGGTCCATGAAATAAGGGGAACCACATAAGAGAAAACAAGCTATGCACATTATTGAATTTGCTTCAAAGCACCATAGCTAAAGATGTAAATCTACACTGATTTTACATTGATTTTCACACACCGTATCTTGATGCATTGGTTTACAAAGCAGCAAGATACTATAAATTCTGAGGGACTTGAAGGTGGAATTAAGTTTCCAGAAATAAAGGAAAAATAGAATAAAAATTCACAATTCAGCTATTCCAATAAAACTCTTTACAACAAAGATAACTAATTGCATTTATTGAGAGCAAACTGCAGGTTTCCTCAAGCACAGTCGAATAAAAATGCTGTGTAGCTTTATGGGCCTATGTTATTTTACTGCTTTGAGGGAATGCTTAACTCTTCAAATAGGCTTATGTTTCTTGTCAATGACTATGCAAGACTGTACTACCTTATATGGATTTAAGAAACCAAAGTGTAGGGGAGGTCAGACAAACTCCAATACACTTAATTTCAGATATACTGGGACACCACATTTCTAGCTAAATAGTTCAAGCTTACAACTGTCAACATGAACATTAATAAGCATGGAAACGCACCCTCCTTTACAAAGTGAAATTCACAAATGTTAAGTGTTTTTGTTTGGGTGGAAACAGCAACTCTGGAACCTTCACTAATGTAACATTTGAAACTGGTCCAAGTTAACAAGGAACTTTCCTTATAAGGAAGGAGTTGAATATGAAGACATACAAAAGCTAGAATGTACTTTGTTACTTGGCAACTGATTTTCCTTGATTTCAATTTTACAACAGCACCATCAAGTGACAGATCAGAACACTTAATAAATGTAGAGGACTACAACAAAAGCTGAAATACTGGAAAGCCATTCTTCTTTTTCTGGCCATGTCATATTTTTGCCAGCAGTCAGGAGGAAAGGATTATGTACAAAGATTTCAATTCTAAAGCATTTACATTTCCAACTTGATTTTTCTTTCTTTTTTAAATACATGTTTTATATTCTTTTACTTCATTGTTTGGCCGGTCAGACCAATAAGCCTGACTTCTATTATATGTAAACTTATGGAAACTATAATAAGATCTAAAATGAAAAATTACCTATATGGTAACAGTATCCTGGGAGACAGTCAGCATGGTTTTAGGAAAGGGAGATCGTGTCTAACTAACCTGCTTGACTTTTTTGAGGATGCAACATTGAAAATGGATAATTGCAAAGCATACACCATGGTTTATTTAGATTTCCAGAAAGCTTTTGACAAAGTCCAGCATAAAAGATTAATTCTCAAACTGAACGCAGTAGGGATTCAAGGAAATGCATGCACATGGATTAGGGAGTGGTTAACATGTAGAAAACAGAAAGTACTGATTACAGGAGAAACCTCAAGATGGAGCAAGGTAACCAGTGATGTACCACAGGGATCATTATTAGGTCCTCTGCTATTCCGAATCTACATTAATGATTTAGGATTCTGGTATAGTAAGCAAACTCGTTAAATTTACAGACGACACAAAAATAGGAGGAGTGGCAAACACTGTTGCAGCAGCAAAGGTCATTCAAAATGATCTAGACAGCATTCAGAACTGTGCAGACACATGGCAAATGAAATTTAATAGAGAAAAGTCTAAAGTATTGCATGCAGGCAATAAAAATGTGCATTATAAATATCATATGGGAGATACTGAAATTGAAGAAGGGAACTATGAAAAAGACCTAGGAGTTTATGTTGACTCAGAAATGTCTTCCTCTAGACAATGTGGGGAAGCTATAAAAAAAAAAGGCCAACAAGATGCTCGGATATATTGTGAGGAGTGTTGAATTTAAATCAAGGGAAGTAATGTTAAAACTTTACAATGCATTAGTAAGACCTCACCTAGAATATTGTGTTCAGTTCTGGTCACCTCATTACAAAAAGGATATTGCTGCTCTAGAAAGAGTGCAAAGAAGAGCAACCAGAATTATCCCGGGTTTAAAAGGGCATGTCGTATGCAGACAGGCTAAAATAATTGAATCTATTCAGTCTTGAACAAAGAAGACTATGAGGCGATCTGATTCAAACATTCAAAATCCTAATAGGTATAGACAATGTCAACCCAGGGGACTTTTTTGACCTGAAAAAAGAAACAAGGACCAGGGGTCACAAATGGAGATTAGATAAAGGGGCATTCAGAACAGAAAATAGGAGGCACTTTTTTACACAGAGAATTGGGAGGGTCTGGAACCAACTCCCCAGTAATGTTGTTGAAGCTGACACCCTGGGATCCTTCAAGAAGCTGCTTGATGAGATTCTGGGATCAATAAGCTACTAACAATCAAACGAGCAAGATGGGCTGAATGGCCTCCTCTCGTTTGTAAACTTTCTTATGTTCTTATCACTTACCTGTCACAAACCAATCAAATTAATAATAGTATTTCCTCACAGATTGCATTTAGAGTAGGCATAACTGGAAGTCTTACCCATCGCTCTCAGTAGCGTAGACTACAGGTAGTTTATTCTCCCCCTCAATTCCCAGCTCCAGCTGTGCAGTTTCCAGATTCCGTTCAAAAGTGTCCACACTGCCAATGTTGAACCAGACATATTGCTACAGACAGGAACAGAACAATACACTCCAATGTTAAGCATGGAACAGACACTCTGATCAGCAGCTGGTCAGTAAAACATTTTAAAAACACTTCAATTATTAGTGTCTCTTTAAAGTCAAAATCGTATCTACCTTCAACATCCCCAATGAGAATGGAGTGCTGCATCAAGGTCTGATCTATAACATTGTACTTGATTAAAATATGGGAACTAGACATTAATGTTCAACTACACAATGATAAGCCGACCAGGGAGGGGTTTTAAGAGGTTTGCATCAAACCAAAACTGTATGCATTTTATCAATGTACAAATTGTGTGAGAAAAAATAACACCCCTTCCTAACAAAAGCAACCTCTAGATCAGTGAGCTTCTTTGCAGTACAGCGCACTTTTCAAACAGCAGCAGGAAAAGGGTCAGAGCACTGACATTAGCCTCTGATTGAGATGTCTGTCATGTTTACGGTTTTGCATAATTTAGCTTGCAAAAAGCTATATCTACTACTTCAAAAGATAAATCATTTCTAAACATCCTTCTGCAGCTGTTATCCCAGTATATGTAACAATTACCACATCTGTTCTATCTACTGATGCACTTCTTACATCCACTTGGGGAGTGTGGCAGGATAATGGTTACAATCGGATATACCACATGAGCTTCCGAGTTGTAAAAATACAAAAAGATGTGATGAAAATAATACAGCGATTCCAAACAAGAAGAATACATTGGTTAGGGAGAAGCTGCTCTTTAAAAGAGAGAAAAAACAAACCCAAACTCTGGTCAGACTGTAAAGTTATTTCTAGGTCCTAATGTTTCTGCAAGGGAAAAGCAAGGTGTCCTAATACTGTAAACAATATAGCAGTATATCAAGTCAGCATGACTTGCCACAGAGTCCCCTGTGCAAATAATGAAAGATTTTTTTTTTTTTTAAAAGTTAACCTATCATTTATATTTTTTGAATATTTGCAAAACGTACCCCATCGACAGGCAACTTTCCAGGTGTAAAAATCACTCTTACATATCGCTTGTTTACCACTTCCAATCGGTCTACCTGTGAGAAATAAAACATGCATTTTAATCACACACTTTAAAAAAAAGTAAGTCAAATTTGATAAACATATAAAGTAGAATCTAATAAACGTTTCCTCAGGAGCTTGTTCTATGTTTGGGAGTGTGAGTGACTAACAGGGACATTGATAACTCGTTTTTTTATATCAAAACTATGTTTGCATGGTTCAGGCTGTAGGTAGATACAGGCCACAAATGATAGAAAGAAAGACTGCTTCAACTGAAGAGGTAGAATGAATGGCAATAAAACAATATATACAAAGAACATAAGGGTGAAATTACTTACGAATCCCTTGGAGAGATAATTATTCAAAAAGTCCTTCCATGTAACTTCTCTCCCTGAGTTCCAGAAGAAGAAATAGTATGTGACTGCAGCCCAAAACGCTGCACAGCCCATGAAGTACAAACGAAATTCCTTGTCATCCCAAGGAATGTCTCCCTAGAACAGAAAACAACACGTTTAAACACGTGCTAATTTGAGTAAATAGCTTTGAGAATTTGACCCACAACCTATATTCTAAAATTAAATTGTAGAACTTAATGTACCATTAATAATGTCAATAGTTAACATAATTCAGACATTTACCCTCAAACTTGCAAAGAAGGCTGAGAAACACCATGGAGATGCTGACAGCAAATGTGTATTTTAGAGACAAGTGCAAGCACTGATCCACTAAACTGAATATAAATCAAGGATATTATAAAACCAGTGACCCAGGTGAAAGCCTCAAGCCTTTTGAAAAGTCACCACAGCCGCCAGTTTAGTACCAATGGTTAAATACAAAGTCTAACAGTTATTTAAAGTCTGCTTTTACACTTAACAAAATAAACTGAAAAAAAGGCAAGACAAACTGGAAAATTCCATAGGCTGCAGTGTATGTAGCTGTGTGACATGGCATGCAACTTATTAGACCAATATAAGCTGTGTGAGAGTTGTGGGCAGCTATTCAGCAACAATCAATGGAAAGCACAAAAATCTAAGAAGACCACATGGGTGATGATTATGGGCAGCTGTGCAACTGGCTTGTCCCTCAACACAGTTGCTGCATTGAACAGTGTTGCTGTCACTATCCCAGGTGTTCCTGGAATGGCTACCTCTGAAGAAAACTGGAAACCACTGTAAAGCAGGCCTCAATTTCAGAAACACCAGAAACCAGTTTCACATTGTGCAGGACACATCCCATTTGCTTTACTCACTTTCTGGAACCTGGCCCACCATGTAGATTCATCCTTCCTGCCTCCTCTCTTGCTTCCCCCGCCTCCTCCTGCTTCACCACCTCCCCCACTGCTACCAGAGGAGCGCTGGTCATTTGCAGGCTTGGCCTCTAAAAGAGACACATGGGTAGGTACGGTTCCATTCATGAGCAATAACAGTTAATGTGACTAACTGAATCACATTCCTTTCTATTTGTTTATCCCCTTAAAGTTCAACCTTCTTCCCTCCATTACATACAACCTTAATTCTAGGCAGTTACATGTTTTGTAAGATTTATTTTTAAATGTATTCGCACCTAATTTGGCTTTCTTTCATTGTTTGTATTTATCATTGTTGTTCTAAAGACATAAGGTCAATTGATACACTACATGCCTGCTGAATGTGCTTATCGCAGCAAGGAGCAATATAAGCACTGAACATAGAATCTTGTAAACTGCTGGGCTTCATCAAGAATGAAGAATTTACCTAAACAATAAATTGGGACAGAGTTGGCGTGTTGGTGCACATTGATATACTGTAACTTTAAAACTGGACTGACTTTTTTTTTTTTTTAAAACCACGGTTCATAAAGTTAGTACAGTTGATAATTTCAGGTTGTTAACTGACAGACGTGAGATCAGTCCAACCCCTGAAGTGACAAACTTAGGTGTGAGGTTTGATTCAACACTGTCTTTTGAGGCTCACATCAAGAATACTTGCAAAGTGTCCTTTTTACGTCTGCGAAACACTGCTCGCCTGAGATCATCCTTATCACTGCCTGATGCAGAGAAACTAATACATGCCTTCATCTCATCTAGATAGGACTACTGATATTCTTTGCATGCTGGAGTTTCTGAAAAAATCAATTCAAAGCCTGCAATATGTACAAAATAGTGCTGCACGAGTGCTAACAAAAACAAGAAAGCACAACCATATCCCCAATCTTAGCATCTCTTCACTGGTTACCAGTTAAATACAGAAATGATTACAGGATTTTGCTGCTTACTTTCAAATCTTTATATGGCTTGGGTCCAACTTACTTGAAGGATACGCTTTGTCACTATGTGCCCCAGCGCAATTTGCAATCTGCCAGTAGTGCCAAACTAATTGTGCCTAGGACACGGCTGCTCATGATGGGCGATCGGGCCTTTTGTTCTGCGGCCCCTCACCTCTGGAATGATTTGCCGGGACATTTGAAGGACTGTGAGGCTAGTGGGGCTTTTAAATCTGGTCTAAATACTTGGCTTTTTTGCAGTTTGTTGTTGTTTTAATATGTGTTAATTGTTTTTATTTTACCTGTAAAGCGCTTTGAATAGCTGTAATAAAAGGCGTTATACAAAATAAATGTATTATTAATTATTACTATTATTATTATTATTATTATTATTATTAAATAATAATACATTAAATAATTATTAAAAATGTCAACTAGTTAAAGTTATGTCCTCAACTGAAATTTTGTGGACGTGGTTATTTTCCAGTACAGTGCAGCTTAAGGATCAGAATAATATTTCACACTTCTGTTGCTTTAGTGAAAATATTTAGAAGAAAACAAAATAAAACTGCACCTTTAGCTTCAAGATTGGCTCCTGTTGACTCATTGGCTTTTTTGCCATTTTTGTTGTTAGGAAAATACTTCTCAAATCCTGTATATAAAAAAATATATATTATTATTTTTATTATTATTATTATACAGTATATATATATATATATATATATATATATATATATATATATATATATATGTGTGTGTGTGTGTGTGTGTGTGTGTGAAAGACATGCAAAAACAACTCAATGTTTTCAATGTAAATTTTAGAGAAATGATTTTTTTTTTCTTTGATTAGTCTTCCTTCACTGAGGCATTCTCATATAGACCAATAAAAAAAAGTTTTGCATACCTTTGGGGGGCCGTGAGCAGAGCCTTCTATATGTACCAACCACATTAGCCAGCAAAGTACATCTGTCCACTGCCACTTGACTGTTTGCTTGTTCAGACAGCTTGGAAAAATACAATTATAGGAGAACTGTAACATTTGTTATTTATAATATATTGTCTTTTCACAAACAATATATTGTACCTCATGATATGGAGATAACAAAGATGACTAACAGTCCCTGTTTGCTTGCCTAAGCCTTTTGGAGCCCCTGAAACACAGGTTTAAGGATAGGGTATCAATGCCACTAAAAGGGTCCTTTAATGTCAAATAGGACAACACAAACGGTAGCTGGCTTAACACAGCTTTATGTTAACAAATTAAATGAGGTCTATCTAAAATAAAAACAACATATACATTTAAATAAATAAATACATAATGTTGTGGTGGGTCATAGAAATGTTGAGGTATTTTTTTTTAAATAAAACACACATTTCAAGTGTTTAATTTTTTTTAATAAACTGAATTATTTTTTTTTCACCCTAACTTCCCCTAGTGGGCAAACCGGACCCAAATTGAATTTGGGGAGAATAAGAACAAGTTACAATGTTTCCTATTAGGGGGTTGACAATATCTAAATGTTGCACTTTTGGGACACTGGAAGGACCCTCATGCAATATGTCCTTTTGGTCGTGTGGTGTATATTTATCCGAGACTGGTTCATTGATGCTTGTCTGTGTAACGCTAGAACATTTTACAGTAATAGCTTGTGACATAGTAAGCCAACTGCAAACGACAGCTATAGACTAGGCTTGCCAAGTGGCCTCATAATTCCGGGACACTGAGAAAGGTCTGGTTTGTCAACTCACCTCTCTAAACGGCAAATTGGTTGCTTTTATTGAACATTTAAAGGCTAAATATTAGCCAAATAATTTGACGGGTTTCACTTACTAATTATCAAAAGCACAGATCGCCTGGGGGTGGGAACTACTTCCTGCGAGTCTAGTTTCCATCAATCAAACCTATACAGCTTGCTGATTCGCTGCATGTACCTGATTGGGGCTGGACTGTCTAAAGCAGGAAGACATATTAAATAAACAGAAACTTAACCACACGGCGGGTTGAACGAGAAAGAGTGCGGAACAGTGCAGAATTATCTAGCGATGGAATTGCACTATGTTGACAGATACTGTATTGCTTGAAATTTGATATGGTAAACGATTTTAATGCAGGTTGTTATGATGCTCTCCCGATAGAACTGCCACCGCAATTAAACACATTTACTGAAGCCGCTCACGCAATTCACACTCACCTGACTTGTTTAAAATGTAAATTCGATTAATTTGTAGTTTAGAAATAGAGGCGAGTTAAAAACCCTGACCTGTCTTAAATTAAGTGTCCCGGAATTATGGGGCCAGTTGGCAACTTACATAGATCAATGCAATGTGAAATGTTCTCGTCGCAATATTATTTTAGAAAAGGGAATTGATTAAAAGCAAGAACAATTAACCAAAATAATTGTACATTTGACAAAATATTAATATGCAAAATCGTTTACAAAACACTTGTGGTGAAATGTTCTGTTATCTCTAGAAACAATGCCAAAAGCCTGTGTCGCATTTTAACTTTTACTTCAAATCAAACGCTTGTTAAAATAATGAAGGGTGCAAAGAAGGGTAACTTAATATCACGTTCCAAAAACAGTTTTTATAAATACAAACAAACGCTCCAGTAAATCTGGCAGGACAGAAAGTTTGTATAACTTACCAGCATTATGGAACCTGCTCTGTTTTTGGGAGACAACAAGCTCTTAAATAGACTCCTACAGCCCCTTGACAGTAGAAGGTAACGGTGCGCCATCCTGGGATTTGATTGTATTCACATATAATTTAATTATTTAAAAAAATACGCACATTAAAAATTAATTTGTTACGTGTTAAGCAGCTCTGTCTCTACACATTCTGAGTGTCACTTTGCGTCATCGCAGCACGTCCTTTCAACGATTATCTGACGTTATGACGTTCTAAAATCGAGCTCATTGAAGGTCCAGCCCACCGTGAGCCTGCAAATTATTTGATCATAACAGGAAGGGTAAGTGACTCTTTAACTAGGCGTTTAAAAATAAATTAATAACAAAAATGCCATCACACTGTTAGAGAACCTAGCTGCTGTTTTATTTGTTGTTTTTAATAACATAAAGATGAAGTGAATGGAGCCCATAAATAAATACAGTTGCTGTATATTTCAATTAAAAATAGGAAAAAGCCAAACCAGCTCCACTACGTATGCTTAAAGTGATAGGGGATATTTTAACAAAACAGACTGTACTGCACATAGTTCCAGTCAGGTTTTCATATTACATACTGCACATTGTTTGCATATTTGTGTTACTATATTTGTGAACTGCAGTAGGCAATTACCATACCACTGGCTTTATTTATACAAAAACATTATAGAATTTAAGTAGGTTATAACCATGAAGAAAAGGACATCAGAATGTCAATTGCCAATCCATTATTTAGAAACAGATCTACTGTATAACGAGTTGCTTTTGTAAATCCTCTCTTTAGGAATAAGAGATCCCTGAAGACCATGGCAGCCAGAAATTGAAAATTCAGTGCTGACATTCAAAGCTGTGTAATTCTCAACCAAACTGAACCCTCAATTGTTCTTGCTGTATCTGCTATTTTAACTGCAGTGAATTGTATTATTCATTCCATATTCTTATGAAAAGAATACATTTATTGAATGATAAATCATACACAATGTGGACCAGGATCTTTCTGGGCCAGTTAAAGCGTGTCCCAATTGTGGTGACATATTATGGGATACTGTATTTCAACACCCCAGATACTGGCTGCCAAAGAGGTGATTGTAAAGTTGGAGGTGAAAGTTCTTGAAATACAGGTAAAAGGGGAATTTTAGCCTCACCCCTTGATTATCTGCACACCCAAAAAAGCATAAAGTCCCGATTCACTTGCTCCTGAATGTGCTACAGTACATACAGCGCAGCATTTTCACTTAACTGGTAATTACTTTAACCATTCTATCTCACTAACACCCGTGATCACCCTATTTATACACCCGTGGCTGGAGTCTAATTAATAATTTAATCATTTATCACTTGTCGGCTCCAGCCACATTCCCACTTGTTTTGACAGGGAGACAGTTAACCCCCTCCCTGCCCTTCCAATATTCCCCACACCAACACATACACACGTGCACCGACAGGGCTTTCACCGTGCCACACTGCCACAGATGCTTTTAGAATCATACCCTTAGTATCAATTCTGACATTGTGTAACATAATGACAAGTTGATGTGAAGTGAAATAGTACTATATTGGGATAACATTTAAATGGCTTTACATGTTATGTTACTTTCCTAGTCAGAAATTTAAGTTTAGTGAAACTAGTCGGAAAGAACACAGTAATGTTTTGAAATAAGTTTGACGGCAAAGGCAATTTTTCGGAGATGTCACAATCATTTTAACTGTAAAAAACTAGCGAGAAAACTACTCAAACCAAAGGTTTAAGTGTTCATTGGTGCAACAGCGGTGTCTTTGCTAGTTTTATACTGTTAAAATAGATTACTCTCTCAGGACTGTGTTTCAATGAAAGTGTATATCTGCACCACCAACAAATTCCACATAGGGGCACTGTTCAATCATTGGCATGACATCAAAATTGAGAAACACCCTTTATGTTACAAAAATAGAAACAAACAACTTATCTATACGTAAGAGACAGTGAATTTTCCCCCAAATGTCTCATTAATGCAGTATGTTGCAGGTAGTATTTTTGATCTAGGGGATACTTTTAAATCTGTTGATTCCATTAACCTGCTTTATCATTTCCCACAGTGAATTGAAGGTTCGTTTTCCACAGCACACCATGGCACCGACAGCAAGTGGAGCTTATTGCTTTGTAGCTGTGCTTTAATTATATGTATTTATTTTATTTTATAATATATTTCCAGTAAAATGTCTCATTGAGATTGAAACTGAAACTTCTCATTTAGAAAGGTGTTTATTTACTCAAAAAGTTGAAAAATATAATTATGATACCATTGTTTTAACGTGAAGAAATGTTCTTGTAACCCTTAGCAGACAGTAGATTTGTAAAATACAGCACCACAGTCCTGGTACTTTACAAGCAACAGACCCCCAGCTGAGGCAAAGGAACTTGGTATCAAGCCATTTCTATTCAGTACAAGACTGACGATGGATAATTAAAACAAAGCAGCAGGGATTATGCTAATGTCCTCACTGAAGATAATGAGGAGAAATACACCTTGGCTTGTGAGGATGTGAGCTGTCTACAAAACATTGCCTTTTGAAAAACTGAATTAGTTTAGCAATGATGATGACATTTAGAATTATTCAAACCAGACTTCACCAGCACTTTTCAACAGCTGAGTTTGTTAACCTTTTAAAGGAGGGAGGGCCACAGTCTGTAAATTCTAAACTAGAGCTAATATGAAACAGTTGAACACCACCACAGCCCGCATCCACTATATGCACATGTACAAATATTTGGAACATAGTGCGGACACACTGAGATATCTACCCAGATTCTGATATCTGAAGCCCAGATGTTTTTGAAGCCCACATTGTTTTACCAAATAAAATAATCCAATTTGAATGTTGCCACAGTATAATTAAGTTTTGCAATAATACTGATATTTTGTCATTTATCATCTGGTTATGTTTCTCTATTGCATAATATGGACTGTTTACTTACATGCAACTGAATTCCAGTATCAAATAATTACACAAAAGTGTTGCAGGTTTAAATCCCACTTTCTTTTTAAATAAAGGCTATTTTTTTTCTTAATTGTGATAAATAAAATGAAAGTTTGGTATTCAACTTTTCAACTGTTATTGGCTTCTTTATCAACAGACTAATGAACATCAAGTTTGAATATCAAATTCATAAAATAAAATAAAAATTATATTGTATCTAAATAACTTCCCCTTACTTTTAATCCTCTCTGCGCAATCCAGTCTTACTTGGCATACTAGTAAGGTACAAGTGTTGATTGCCCCTATTTTTCCACATCTGATCACTTCTCATTACATTCAAACTACATGATTTCACAAATGGGAGAATAAAGATATTGTGACAGCATTACCTTAGAGAATTACACACGTGCAAATGCGCTGAGGTTATTTCATCTATGTTGAAGATCCTAAAGCCTGTTTGTGATCTGAGCTCTGTTAAAAAAAAACAACAAAAAAAACAACACTTATTCTTGTATGAGTGAAAGCTGGATCTGCTGCCTGGAAACCAAAGGGGCTGGTTGACATAGGAGACCGTTTGCAAAAGGAGGCGTAACTTTGTGGCTCTCACTCAGCCTTTTTAAAGGCTGTAGAGAATTAGTAGAGCTCTCTAGCAAAGGGGCTGCTTTGGAAACTTGGGACCAGGGTTAGCTAAAGACTACAAGAATCACACAGCATGCAAAGAGACAATGAGTGATCTTACATTCAGTCTATTTCAGAAAGCAAAGGCAGGAACTTCAGCTGATTATTACAGAAGAATGGCACATTTACAGAATTACTTTCCTTGAACTTCATTTGGAACAGGCTTGTATTTTGCTATTAATTATGGTGTAATTTCTGGAGCCAGGCAATGATAACCTGGAGGAGTTGTGTATTCAGGAGGCTGGGGGTGAAGATTTTCAGAAAAAACACCCTCTTGTTCATGCTCTTCTGGTTTGGCTTTTGGATTTTCATGAGTGCACTGATGTTTGTTCACAGGGCAACCTTCTCTGACTACTGCACTGATGAGAAAAGTAAAAGGATTCTGGCAAGAGTGGTAGGATTATTATTATTTTAAAATACTTCAAATAGGTATGCATTGTTGGAGGATATGCTAGTAACAACAATCAAACTTGATCTAGCACCATTTAGAAATCACAGGGAAAAAAAGGTTTTACAGTAAATGCAAAGTTCTTTCTAAGGAAAAATGCAAATATAAGTGGGTTACATCCAATGTATTTGCAACTCATAATGAGGCATGAATATGATGATATAAAACACTGTCGGTTACAGTTTGATAATGTAAGAAGCTCTAATCAGGAGAAATGGTTGAATGGCACTTTTGTATCATTTCCACTCTGCTGAGAGTTAAAAAGGCAGCAGGACCCTTCAGCAGCTCTTCCAATTTGCATCACTAGGACTGGGTTTCTGTTTCAAATCAGTGTACAATCTGAGGAGAAAAACACCAATTAGACTGACCTTCAAAGCAACAATTCGTTACATAATTTAATGTATATCTCCTTGTACTCAGTCATAAATATGCATGCTGTGCATATCACAGAGTATTCTTGAACAGTATGTCATGCAGCATGTTTTTCTAACGACGATGAACCTCAAAATGTATTATTCTCCCTATGCCTTTGTAATAAACTAACTTGCAGGAAAGGGGGATCAAAATCTTTGTTCTGTATGCTGGTTTATTGTGTTATAACAGTACAAGAGTAAGATGCATCCCATATTAACATTTGAGATTAAAACTGATGATTAGACCCAGCACTTCTTGTTTGTGTAAGTGAATATTTGCATTATAGTATTCCATTATAGTACAGCCAACATAGGTTCCCATAGATTATGGTTGTGGGGTTTAGGGCACCACCTAGACCCCTTACTTTTATTTTTTCCTAATAATGTACCCTAAACCAACCATTGTTTTATGCTGTGTCGAGCATAAACGTGATGACTTGTAAATGTTATAAAGTTAGAGATTGTTTTGAAATTGAAAAACCTCCCCTTGAGAAAATATAATTTTTATCAAAACAGGCTTTAAAAAATGAATATATTTCAGTAGTGTTATAATTTTCATGAGCAAGGCCCTGAGGGTAATAAACGTATGGTATAGATTACCAACATTATTTTGCTATAAAAGGTAGAGATGCCAGAAAAGGGTTATACATTTCTATCGGGAGAAAGGTTAATGTGTTGGAATAGAGGAAAAAAGGAATACAAACACCTAAAATGTCTTGAATTGGAGAGATGGTTAGGAAGTAGCTGAGGCTACTGGGAGCTTTAGTGTTAAAATTATCTATACATCTCTTCCTGGTCTGTGGCTGTCTACAGTTTTCTTCCTGTGGTTACAGAACACATAATTGAATCACGTTTCAAAATTAAATTGGCTTTCTTACCTTCTTTTTCAGACATGACGTAGCCTGGCTAAAAATATATTTAGAACTGTTGAATGATTGACCCTCCCGGCAATCAATCAGACCTGTTTAAATGGTTCCTTTTATAAAACCAATTGCCATCGATGGCAGTAATTTAAAGAGGCCAAAAAAATCTCAGAAAAAACCCCCCATCAATCTCCCACACAGTTCCTTCCTTTTGAAATAGTTCAGCACTAGACCAAGGAAACATATGACATTTTTTAAAGGGCTTTTCAGTCATTTTTCCCATTGATTTATTGTACTGTAGCCATATGTCACCTCTGTCTAAAAGTTTTACTGAATGTATATATTGAGTTGGAGAATGTATAGTGCTGGATTGTGGGTTACCCAAGTAATATTCAAGCAAAAATGCGCTCAGTTCTTCTTTAACACTTTATCACTTAAACAATGTGCCAAGAGCCTTGGCCTTTATACAGTTAACCATTTTGATCCCAGTATTCAAACCTTATAGGTCTGGTTGCATTTACTTGCTTGTGAATGCCTGACAATGTTAAAAGCAATGGGTTGTTACAGCATTGCTTACAACTTCCTTAAATCTTGCTGTTACTCCACTGTGTTTGCCAGTCATTGCTGCAGCACCATCCGTGCACAATCCAACACACTTTTTCCATTCGAGACCCTCCGATTTAATGTAGGTATTTAAGCAAAAATGGTGGCACATGTAGTTCTCTCCTTGAGCTCTTCACAAAATAAAAAGTCTTCAAGAACTTTTTCAACACACGTAACATACAAAATCCATGAGCTGTGCACATTTGGCGATGACGGTTCTTTCATCAATTTGAAGAGCGAACATGCAACTTTCACGAAGCCGTTCAGTGAACTGCAAACTTACATCACCTGACATTTCTTCAATATGCCTTTGTGACGGGGTACTGCCCCGTCTTTATGATCATGGTTGGGACTGGCAGGGAGGGGGTTAAAATTAATCCCTGCCAGAAAAACATGTGAGCCTGGAACCAAAAACTTACAAAGACACAGCACAAACAAAACACTCTTCTGGAACTCTCTTTCTCCTACTCTCTCTCTCCTAGCCAGGGCCTCTCCCCTGGCTTTTATTCCCTGTGGCTGGAGCCCAATTAATCAATAATTGCTAATTAGTCAATTAGGGCTCCAGCCACATTCTCACATGTTTTTCTGGCAGGGAGGAATTTTAACCCCCTCCCTGCCAGTCCCAACCATGATCATAAAGACGGGGCAGTACCCCGTCACAGCCTTTGTACAGGATTATTTGACAGTGACACACATTGAATCTTTTGTGCAGCTTTCTTCCCTAGCATTTTGAATATTTTTTAATTAATATAAATGCTCACGGACAAAGACAAACCTGCCCCAGCTTGGTACTAAATCAACAAGAAACGTCTTACAGACTATACAACACAATTAAAAAAATATGAAAACGCATAATAAGCGCAGGATTGGCGATGGCCACCAGTACCACCCACGGATCACGGAAAATGCCAGCACTTTCAAGGGCTCCTACAAAAGGCGAGTGCCAAGAGCAAAGTACAGGGGAGTGAAAGCAACAGTGACTGCCGCTTCTCACCTGGCAACGTCAGAGAGCCTGCTTAGTGACGCCATGGAGAAAGTGTACTGGCGCAGCAAGAAGCTCCAAGAGGAGGAAAGCAACTAACTCCTCGCCCTACTACAGGAGTTTGAGCACCTTTTTGTGGTCAGGCCAGAGTATGGGGGATGGACTGGGGTGGTTCAACACCAAATCGACCCCGGCCGGTCCTAACCAGTCGGGAACCACCCTGCCAGCTGCCTGTTTTGATGCGAGGGAGCCACATCCAGGAAGTGCGAGAGGCAGGGGTGATTGAGCTGTCCAACAGCCCCAGGGCTGCGCCCGCGGTGCTAGTCAACAAAAAGCACTCCTACCCGCCTCCCCGCATCACTGGACATCGCTGGGTCCTCCTGGTTCAGCTCCCTCGACCTGTGCAGCGGCTATAGGCAAGTGGAGCTCGCCCTCGACGCCAAACCAAAGTCCCCATTCTCCACCGTACAAGGTCTCTGGCAGCTCAACGTCATGCCGTTCGGATTGTGCAATGCCCTGGCCACATTTGAGCAGCTGATGGAGAGGGTACTGGACGGCATCCCCAGACATGTGTGGTGTACCTGGACAACCTGCTGGTACACACTCTGACCTTCTTAGAGGCCCTGCTCTACCTGCGGCGGGTGCTGCAGAGGATCCAGGCCGCCGAACTGTGACTGCTCCCAGACCCAGGGAAAATCTCTGCCATGCAGCAGCGGCCCACCCCGGCCAAGTCCTCAGCTTCCTGGGCCTCGCGTTCTACTACCGGAAGTTTGTGCAGGGGTTCGCCACCATCGCCAGCCCCCTTCACCGCACTTCCAGTAGGCCCCCAAACACGAGGCCGCCTTCTCCCAACTGTGCCATGCCCTGACCAGTGCTCCTGTGCTCGCAGCCCCATCCACCACAGTCCCCTTCGTTCTGGACACTGACACCAGCAACGAGGGTATTGGCGCTGTCCTAAGGCACCCCTGAAGATGGAGAGAGAGTCGTGGCGTACTTCGACTGTGCCCTCAGCAAAGTGTAGCGTAATTACTTTGTGACCTGGAGGGAGCTATTGGCAGTAGTAAAAGCCATCGAACACTATCGACCCTACCTCTGTGGTCACCTGTTTGTGCACCGCACCGATCATGCCATGCTGCAGTGGTTGCTACGGTTCAGGAAACCCAAGGGACAGGTAGCCAGCTGGCTCAAAATATTCCATTCCTACGACCTGGACATCCAACACCGGCCAAGAGTGAAGCACATCAATGCTGATGCCCTGTCCAGGAGAATGTGCAGCGAGGAGGGGTGCAGGTACTGCAACCCCCAGGAAGCCAGGGAGAGAGAAGAACTGGAGGAGGAAGGGGACACGGTGATGCTGAGAGAGGTGCAGCCCCTATCTCCCACTGAGTGGCAGGAGCAGCAGAGGCAGGACCCCAAGCTCGGCCTGCTGATGAAATGGAAGGAAGAGGACCGGTGGCCCGAAGTAGCCCCTCTCTAGCAGGCTGTGAAGGGTTTGTGGTCATAGTGGACTGCCTTGGAACTGCGGGAGGGCATCCTGCACCTCCGATGGCAAGTCCCGTCCACAGTCAAGGGCTGCCTGCAATTAGTGGTGCCTGCCTCACTCCGGCGCGTTGTACTCCAAGCCAACCACATCTGCATCAACAAAACGCTGGCCTGCCTCCGTGACCAGTACCGACAGTGGGATCCGGTTTGTTTTGGCAGCAGTAAACTACTTCACGAAGTGGCCAGAAGCCTACGTGCTGCCAAACCAGGAGGCACAGACGGTGGCGGACATGCTCATCGGTGGGTTCTTCTCCCGGTTCGAGGTTCCCCAAGAGCTCCACTCAGACTCAAGCAAGGTCTTCGGCGACGTCTGCAAGTGGCTGGAGATCAGCAAGACCCACACCACCTCCCTTTACCCCCAGGGATGGAATATGCCCAGCGCTTACAAGACCACCTGGATAGCACTCATGCCTTTGCCAGGGTACAGCTTCAGGCTCCCAAAATCCGACAGCGGCAGAACTACAATATGCAGGAAAGAGGATGCCACTTTCAGCCTGGGGAGTTGGTGTGGGTTTACAGTCCCCGCAGAAAGAAGGGACGGTCTCCCAAACTGGACACTCCTTGGGTGGGACCTTGTACTGTGCTGCAGCGAGTGGGTGAGGTGGTCTACCAGGTGCAACTCTGCATCTGGAATTGACAGGTCATGCTCCACCGCAACTGCCTTGCCCCACATCACAGGCTGCTTGTTTGTCTTCCCTGGTCTGTTCCCATTGGTTGTTGTCCGCGTGCCCATTGGTCCTAGTGTGCAGCTGAGGGCCAGTGGGATGTGTCCGAAGCCTGGTACCCTATTTTCATAAAGGGGGTAGGCTAAGCCTATAAGAAGGCGCTGCGACACTGTTCATTGTGGTTGTTCCTGGAATGCATTGAAGATGACTGAGCAGTGGTCTCTGTGTGGGTGCTGAGAGAGAGTCCTGAAACTGAATAAAGCATTCAACTAAAAAGAGTGTGTCTACTCCATTTAATGGAGGTTATGATGAGGTTATTACAATACTGTGTACAGTTCAGGTCGTCACATTACCAAAATAACGCTTTTTGATCTCCGCGCAGCCTCCCCAGGCACGCCCCCCCAGCGAATCCAAACCTCCAGATCAGCTCAGCGCCGGGCAAGCACGAGCCTACCTGCTCAATCAGTTGCCTAGCAACACGTCTCCTGTTCCGCATCCCAGCTGCACCTATTTGTGCAAGAACCAGCGATGGGGCTCTCACTGTCACAGGGTATAGAACAGGACACTCACAATGGTACTTACTTGCGGCTGTTTCATTCTATTCCATGCCAATACCTTGTTCCAACCAGGTCCCAAATTACTTTATTGAACACCTCCATTAAATTAAACCATTAAACACCTGATTGGAACTAGGCCGTGGACTGCTCAAATCAGCAGCTAAGGACATGGTTGGAACAAGGTCCCAGGATGGAGTGGATTGAAAAAGGTACTTCACTAGACTGTTGACAGGATAAAATAGTATCTGGTAGCATTACTAATACTAGTCACAGTCCCTGTATTGTGTTTTAGGTGTAAAACTCTCAGGTAGACTCATGTAAGTACTACCCCTTATCCATCTCACTGAAATGCCACAATATGTACCTTGGAGTACACACACACACACACACACACACATATATATATATATTTTAGCTCAAAGAGCCAGCTGCCCAACGTTTCGATATGTTGTACATATCTTTCTCAAGGGAGCCTGTGTTTGAATCAAAACATTGGAGGTATTTATAGGTTTTTGACGGCATGACAAATACTTGTTATTGTTTACATTCAAATTCAAATATAGTTGAGGTATTAATGCTTAGTATCTATTTAGTATATTACCCTGTTGCAGTTTGGAAATCAAAGTAAAACACACCATGTACAACCTTCTTTTCTCTGTAGTCTTAAAAGTAATATAACAAAATGTGGTTTATTTTCTTAAATTACCGATGGGCTCTTCACAAAGCTTCTGAACATACTGTGATGGCACTAATTGTCAACTACATCATTGTTAAAACTGTGATATTTGGTAACAAAAGCTACTTAAGTTGAACGTAGCTGCTGTTTTCTTTCATATTATTCTTAGAATAGTTAGTTTTGGATGACTGATTACCATAATTGCTTTCCCCTGATAAGTCTACTGGCCCTTTGCCTTGAGGGTGTGCTTTTGAGTTTATTAGCATTCAGAATAAATATGGTTCTCATGAATAGCAGTGTTGAAAGTACATTGTGGTCAAGTGCCCTTATGATTAAAGACTATCAGAAAAGGACAGTTTCAGTTTAAGTCACAGCAAGTGTTTAATTGTAAAGATAAAGGATAACCCTTTACACACGCATGCTTATACTTCAGATTTGTTCTTTTACTGTGGTGGAGACTTGCAGCTGCAGGGGGGTTTACACTGAACTCTAGCTTGATCAACATCTGCTTTTCTTTGGCCTGTGCCTTGGAATTTGTAAGGTCAGCAAAATAGAGTAATGGTCCGGGAGAGAAGCACCTGCGTGGACCAGGGAGATTGCTAGCACAGTTTCCTGAGGCAGAATTTTAACCAATTCAGTTCTGCACAGACATGTAGACAAGAAAGATGCATGCCTTTATCACCAGTTAAGGCAGAACATTTGATTCTAAGTTGTTGGTACTCAATGTGGTGGAAAGGAGTCAGACTGTAAGTCTCAGCTTGTATGCAAGTGGGGTTGACAACAGGCCAAAAACATAATTTAAATGATTTGAACTGTCTTCTGGAGATAATGAACCAAAGTCCAAATGAAACAGTTAGAGAACAGGGGTTCTATTCACAAAGCTTTAACGTTTTTTCAATGTCTGTTTTTATGAATACATTCAAGTTTGATATTGGACTATTCACGGCTTTATGAAAAACAATACAAAACCATTTCAGAAATATAAAACCTTATATTATTCATAAAAAAAAGCATTCTTTAAACAACTAATTAGGTTTGTGAATAGAGCCCTGGGGCGCAGTCTTTGAAAGTGCTCATACAATCTAAAACTGAAAATATTTATTACATACAGTACTGGATCATTGACCTGTGTTAAGTGGATACTGGACTGTTGTTCGCTATCTTGCAGTGTAAAACTAAATAAAATAAATCTGAAGAATTCTATATCTGTTTATGATATGAATAGAAAATAATATCCTGATGAAGGCACATTTGTGCCGAAACCGGTAGATCGCTATGTCTTTTAAAAAATGTATAATAAATAAATGATTTAATATTAATATTTTGTGTGCTATACATTTGTTCTTTGCATATGCAATAAACTGGATGTATGTTTATTCCGCTCGGCAGCACCTAATTGAAGATAATGATATAAACTTTCTGAAGAATGCTTTTTTAGAGAACTCCTGTGGCGCAATACGGTTAATTCCAGAAAATAATATGTATTGTTGATTGTGTTATAAGATAACAACATAGCACTTAGTGGTTCTGTTACCAAAGTGTAAGTGAGAAAATACTTATTCTGCATGTGTGAGTGTTCCAAAGCACATTTATTTTCCATATTTTAATGGCCAGCTGATAGCACTACCCTTTCGAGCTTTACCAGCTTCAATGTCAGTATTCACTGCTGTTTTCTTTGTTTCAGTGTGATGGATATAAGGAGGGAATCCTCACTGGGGATCTTTGTGAAGATCTGTGCGTCAGCAAGCAAGTGGTGTACCAAAGATGTCTTTACTATGAAAAGGGTAAAAAGGTCATTCAGGCAGACTGGCATGGTATTCCCATTATACTCAAATCAAAACTGGAAAACTTCTCCTCCTATAATAATTTCGGTATGCTGGATTACCAAGAAATGCAGGATGTTTCCACAATGGATATTGTGTTTTATGCAGCACTGGAGATTAAAAACTTGTTGGGGTTGGAACTGGAGAACACAACTGTGCCAAAACTATGGAGCAAACATTTACAAGGGAGAGTTGAACCATACTCCAAGGCAGAACTGGTCACCATGTGGTCCCTTCTTCAACAGGAAGAGTATACTTTTTTCAAAATATTACAGGATCTAAGCAAGCATGTTGTCAAGATACTGGGATCCTGTGGGCACTTTTATGCAGTGGAGTACCTTATAGCTGGCCATGCTTGGAATCAGAACCTCTTTTCCCTGGAAGAACTTTTTGGTTCATCTGTAACAGGCCATAACAACAGAGCCTTAAAGGGGGCTATACATAAAATTGCACTCAGCTTTTTAGACATGGTCAAGCACTTTGAAAACGACTTTTCCTACCATCTTCACCTCTGTGACATCAAACCAGAAAACTTTGCAATTAGAAAAGATCTGACGGTAAGATTGTCTTCTTATAACGTATTTAACCAGGGTAAATCACATTGAGACATAAGGCTCTTTCACAAAGCAGAGGATAGTAACATTGCATATACAGCTATGGCCAAAACTTTTGCATCACCTAGAATTTTAGGATTTAGACATAATAATAGTAATAATAAAAAAAACTATATGACCATAATTTAGATATTTTATTTATTTATTTTTTTTGAAAATTTAGTCGTTGTCAATTAGTTTTTTTTTTATTATTATTTTCTCCCCAATTTGAAATGCCCAATTATTTTTAGGCTCAGCTCACCGCTACCACCTCTGCGCTGACTCGGGAGGGGCGAAGACGAACACACGCTGTCCTCCGAAGCGTGTGCCGCCAGCCGCCCGCTTCTTTGCACTCTGCAGACTCACCGTGCAGCCGCCTCAGAGCTACAGCGTCGGAGGACAACGTAGCTGTGGGCAGCTTACAGGCAAGCCCGCAGGTGCCCGGCCAGACTACAGGGGTCACTGGTGCGCGGTGAGCCGAGGACACCCTGGCCGACCTAACCCTCCCTCCCCCCGGACGACGCTCGGCCAATTGAGCGCCGCCCCCTGGGAGCTCCCGACCACGGTCGGCTGTGGAATAGCCTGGACTCGAACCGGCGACGTCCAGGCTATACAGCGCATCCTGCACTCTAGTGAGTGCTTTTACTGGATGCGCCACTCGGGAGCCCCTAGATATTTTATTTAACATCATGTAATCAAAGAAACTACAAAATGATATTGCAGAAGTCATACCAGTAGTACTGTATTTCATGTCAGATTTCAAAATGTCTGATTTTTCAATTTTTGTCAGTTTTTCTTTATGTGTATATGAAAAACTGCAAAGCGGTATGTAATTCAATATTTTAATGTAACATTATTCAGCAGGTTTCATTCGACTTTATGATGCAAAGTTAGTTAATTTTAAAGGGCAATGCAAAACATTTGGCCATAGCTGTACATCCCTACTGTTATAAGAATGTAGTGTATTTCAAATAAACTGCCAAATTCAGAACCTTTGTAAATAAAATAATTGTGGGGATAAAGTCTCCTGTTCCTGAATCAGAATAGTAATATATTGATAAATGATACCTCTCACCCTAGCATAGATTGTTTAAACCACAAGGTAAATTCCCCATGACAATTAAATTATTGGTGTTTGTCCAGAGCACTGAAATTCAAGGTCAAACTCAAACACTGTACCACTGCATTCATTGGTTCATTCATTTTTTCAGATTAATTTGTGTTACAACAGAGAACCAATATTTAAAAACTAACAAAGAATAAATTAAATGCCAATTAAAAAAAAAAAAAAATAACATTATGATTTTTTTTCACCAGATGTAGGCAAGAGTGCATACATATTTAGATAAAAAGGGTCATTCACAATGTTTTAGAAGATTGTATGTAATGCAGATCAGTTAACATTCTACTGAGTTTTGTTGTATTTTCTGTTTTAACCCTAAAACAGGCACATCAGACATTGCATCTGTGCAGTTGTTTTATTTTACAGGTGAGCTGATATGTATAGTCCATGTCTGGCAATGCCTACTTTAGTTTCCCATTACTCATCTCCAGAACAGTCAAATATTATATTTAATGCCTTTCTAAAGAGTCTTGCTGGGTGCTCCTTTTTCACACAGGCTTCTCAAGTCATTCTGTTCAGTTACAGATGGGTGTGACCTATTGTGATTCCTGCCAAAGATATGACAGCCTGAGTCATATCTTGAGTTTGAGGTGATGTGAATGTGTCTAAAATGAGATTGCTGAGAGACAATCTGAAATGCAGGAGGAGATGTGGGAGTCAAATGAAGGAAAATAGATCAAGGTCTGAGTATCATCAGCATATAGGTGATATGAGAAGCTAAATGAGGAGATAAGAGTACCTTGTTAGCGGGTATAGATTGAGAATAGAAAGGCTCCTAGGACAGATCCTTGTGGTAGACGTGTAGAGAGAGGGCAAGGAGAAGAGAGAGAGACACACCAAGAAACCTGAAAAGAATTGTTAGAAAGATAGGAGGAAAAACAGACAAAAGATATATAATCCCCTTAAAGAGAAAAGGATGATTTGGCAGTTGACTTTGCTACAATATAATTTATACAGTACAGTGAAAATAGACAATTGATAATTATAATTGATAGACAAACGCAATGTCTCATTCAACAGATGACTCATCAGGTATGTCTGAAAGCTGTACCACAACTTTGAGGTACCATTTCCAGTGATGACACAGACCTATGTTGTTTTTGTGTTAATCAATAAAAGCTATGCAGTGGAATTCACCGTTTGACTGGCTGACTGTTTGTGTTTCAGGTTGTTGCCATCGATGTAGACATGGCCTTCTTTGAGCCCAAAATGAGAGACATCCTTCAACAGAATTGCACAAATGATGAAGACTGTAATTTTTTTGACTGTTTTTCTAAGTGTGACATGCAGACCAACAAATGTGGTGCAAAAAGGATAAACAGCAATTTGCAAGTAAGTTATTTTCTGAAACACAGTTATTGAGGGATTGTGTGCTTTTGTAGTTTTGCACAATGGGTCACACCAAAATGCATTATCCACCATTTTATATAAACAATATAAAGCTGCTAGTATTATAAAACTGGTAATAAATCATTAACCCTAACGCTTCCAATAAAAAAACAATACTGTCCAATACACTTAAATATTTTGTCAACAGTGCACTAAATAGTAATCCAAAAACAGCTGCAGGCTTTTTAAATAATAGAAGGAATAATTAATGTTAACTTTTGTGGAGTTCAGGGGGCATGAGCCAGGGCTTTGTTCCTTCCTAATTTCACCTGTCTATCATCATTGACTAATTTCACCTTTCTATAATCATTGACTCCCTATTTAAACCCAGTCACAGCTCAACTCTTTATCTTTCATTGTGTTTTGCCTATACAGAGAGAGAGAGAGAGAAAGAATATTAAATTGATTATCATGAATGAAACCTTGCCTGTCTGACTTCCCCGATTCCATTTTCGACTCCTCGACCTTTGACTTTGAGCTTTGACCCTTTTTCATAAGACTTCACGATTTTGCTTTGACCTTGCAGCATGACTACCCTGACTGATTATCGAACCAAGACCGGACCCGACACCGAACATGGATTTACCTACCTCTTCTTCTTCCGACCCAGTCAATCCATGGAACATCCCGATCCCTCCAGCGGCATCCCAGAGCTTTCCCAGCCACGCCATTCCAAAAGGAAACGCCAACAGGATCCCTTCCCTGCCCAGCTTTTCTTTAAGAACTGGCCTGTTGCCAGACTATTAAAAGCATTATTTGATAAGGAAATCCAAATTCCACCTGGAAGTGATCGGACCACATTATTTTGACTTATGTGCGAGTCTGTCTCAGCAAAGCCCATTTTTTCCACTTGTCGCCCCGCCCCTGCTCGCTCTGCAGCTGCTACAACCGCATAAGTCACCACTGCAGAGCTGCCTACAAGTATAACAGAAGCCCAGCAGTTACCTTCAGCTGAAGACACTATGGCAGAGCTGCATCAAAAAATTATAGATGACATGAAGCAGTTTATGCAGCCATTTGCAAACGCTTTGTCTGCAATAAACACTCATCTAGATGGCATAGACAATCGCTCCACCACTGTTGCAGTTCCTCCTTCCACCTCTCATGTTCCAATCTCCGCCCCCACCTTCACTGCATCTTCACCGCCCAGGCAGCTTTGGCCCCACCCCCAGTCCCATCCATCAGCGTTCCAGAGTACAACCTGGCTACAGCATCCACTTCAGGCTCCATTCTCATCGCTGCATCTGAATTTATTGATCACAGAGTAGTTGGATTAATCAGTCACGCTGAAATCCCACGACCCCCGCCTGCTTAAAAATCTGTCCCTTGGCGAGTTCATTTTCGCATATTCCTTTTATTGAGATGTTCTGTGTGCTGCATACCCCCATTGCCGTCAGGAATGGACCAATATATGTTTTATGTTGTAGAAATATCAGTGAGATATGGGGGCACTATGTTCTACGACTACCATAAAACATTCTCTGCAAAAGCAGCCGCTATATTGGCTAACAACAATCATGTCATTGTTTGGTCCGCCCCCAGCATAGATCTATTCAGCCGTATTTTCAGTGGGGTCAGGGCAAACGAATGCAGGGTATGAGCATCCACCGCGCACTCATCGGACCTGTGCCCAAAAGTGGCAATGGCAACCCCATCCACATCAGCCATCACCCCCCAGATTCAGCAACCGCAACTCACCTCCAATTCCTGCCCTCCTCCCCCTCTACCAATCCATAACTAAAGACAAATATGGCCGCCCCATCAAATTTTCTGGATCCTGAGGGCTCCCTTGTGGCGCATCCAGTAAAGGCGCTCCGCGCGGAGTGCAGGATGTGCCCTATAGCCTGGAGATTGCAGGTTCGAATCCAGGCTATGTCACAGCCAACCGTGACCGGGAGTTCCTAGGGGGTGGCGCACAATTGGCTGAGCGATGCCCGGGTAGGGAGGGCTTAGGTCGGCAGGGGAATCCACGGCTCACCGCGCATCAGCGACCCCTGTGGCTGATAGGGCGCCTGTGGTTCTGCAGTGGAGCCGCCAGATCTGTGTTGTCCTCCGGCAGTATAGGTCTGCTGGCATTACTGTGGATCTGCAGTGCGAAAAATGACAGCTTTGCAGGAGCACATTTCGGAGGACGCGTGTTCCAGCCACCGTTTTCAGAGTCGGCGGGGTGGTTGCGAGCGGTGAGCCAAGGATAAAGATAATAATAGGGCATACTAAATTGGGGAGAAAACTGGGGTAAAAAAATTGGCGACGACTAAATTAAAAAAAAAAAAAAGAATATTTTCTGGATCCATTCTCCACCTCCATTAACATCCCAGCCCTAGTCAACGCACTCCAACACCACCCAGATAGGCAATTCGTTGCTTATCTAAATGACGGCCTGCAGTCTGGTTTCTCCACCGGCCTTTTTTATCTCCCCTCTGTCCCATTCGTATGCAAAAATCTTCGTTCTAATTAGTCTCTAATTCAAGCCGAGGTGGACAAAGGATTCTTGGCCAGCCCTTTTCCAGCTCTGCCATTTCCCGTCTTCAAGATAGCCCCATCAGAATAGAGAACCACAAAATATAGAGAAAAAAGCACCTAATCATCGATCTTTCCGCCCCAAGAGGCAGTTCAAATTCCAGTCTCAACACCTGAATTTCCCTCGACCAATTCTCCCTTCATACATAACAGTTCCCAATACCATTAAAGCAGCAGGCCACGGCAACTGGCTCACAAAAGCAGGTAATTGAGACGCTTTTATAGTCATGCCCATTCATCCATCCTTCTGCCACCTATTCAGGATCTGCTGGGAAGCTAAGGATATCAGTTTCCCATAATTTCGTGATCCAAGCTCGCCATCTTCCAGGCAGCTACAATAATGCAGCTGATGCTTTATCTCGTCTACAGGTAGTCAAGTTCCGCAGCCTGGTTCCAGCAGCACTTCTATCTCCCCTTTAAGTTCCCTGTTCCAGCAGTTAATCTTCAATTGAATCCAACCCTCTCCAGCCTCCTCCTATCGGCAAGATCCTATATGTTAGCAGCCCTCTCTGCATCCACCCGCTCCTCTTACGCAACAGGGTGGGCAACTTTTTCCATCTTCTGCGCTCAGAACAGGATATCTCCCACACCCTTTAACGAAAACTGGATCATAGCTTTCACTGTTCACGCTCGGGACACACTGCATTTATCTCCAACCTCTATAATAAAAGTGGAATTCAATTCCACTTCTGCAGCATGGCGATCCCCTCGCCGACCCTTCTCTCCATCCCAGCTATATGTCTGACACTCCGAGGAATCACCAAAAGCCTTCCCCTGCATCTCCTTCTAGACTTCCCATAACCACTGATATCCTCTATATCCTGATTTCAATTCTCAGGTCAGGAAGCAATGTGCCTAACCGCCTTCTTTGGATTTTTCATCGTGTTCCTGAGAGAATCCAAAACAGATCAACTCCGCCAAGGTCAATTTTTGCAAATATCAAAGATAGACCCCTCTCTGCCCTTTCTCCTCTCTAACTAAGTTCATATCTATTAAAAGATCTTTCAGTTTCTTAGACACCCTCTTCATTGATTGCTCATCCCGCTCTCGTCACCATCTATTAGTTACTTTTGTTTGTCATTGTTTGTCTCTTCTTTCTTTTATGTTATGCATTGGCACGCAGTCTTTGTTTGTCTTCACAGGTGTGGGTTCAGCGGGAGCCAGTGGTCCATCTTTTGGGGGGTTAGTGAGTCTCACTTCCCTGACCTAGAGTTTCGGTAACTCCACAGGTTCTTCGTGTGGTCAGAGGGGACCACCGGCCACACTATTCTTTCACAGCTCATGTGCTTATATCTTGCCTCAAGAAAGAAGGCTCTGGCTTACTTCCTCCTTTATCCTCCTGGGACGTGGCCCTCTTGCTTAGTGCTCGAGTCCCATAACTAACAATTATTTGTGTTCCTTTAGATTCTCTTTTCTTCCTTATGTCAAGGTTTCGTATGAGCCATTCCGTCCACTGAGGGTCGAGCCCAGTCGGTAACCGGGACCCAGTCACGAGGCAATGCCTCTAATGACTCTCCGAGAAGTCAGAGGACTCTGTATTTTCAGGGGCCCGGAGGCCAATAGGGCTATCCTCGACTCCATAGGGAAGGCTCTCTCAGTTGGAATCCGGGCCCATCCTTTTCTCTCTCCCCTGTTCCAATCCTAAGTTGCAGAAGCATTCTCTTCCTCTCGCAGCCCTGGCTCCCGCCCCGTGAACTGTATGCAGCAATTAAAATACATTGAGCAATGTTGGTATTGGTGGTTAAGGGCTGTTGCATGAGATATTTAAACATGCACAGGCCCTGCTATGAGAAATGTTAATTAACCATGTCAACAGGACACTTAAAAGAGGTTGTTCACTGAGTAAAATCAAGAGGATAATAACAGGTCTTTTGTTTTTTTACTGAATCAACCCCTATTTTGCAAGGGTTAGCACTTGAAAGAAAAAAAAAAGATTTTAGGAACTCCCATATTAAATGTAACATTCAAGCAGGTCTCTACACAAATAATCTACTCCATTTGGTACAATAGAAGTGTAAGTATGAGTAATTCTGTTTTGGAGGCATGATGCACAAAGTTTTGAAATGTCATAAATCAATTTTCCATCTTGGGAATTGTCTTTCCTAGCATCCAAGGAACTCAGAATTTTTGGAAATCCTAATTTGGACATGGATATTACAGTTGGGCAGTTTTCATAAAAAACAAAGACTATCACCAGCTGTGGTATTCTCTCAAGCCCATCTTCAGCACAGCTGTTACTTGACTGAAAAAATTGTATGCTTTTAAATGTTAAAACAATAGTCAAATGTTTTTGATAACTCTTGTATGCTATAAATTAGGATAAAGCTCTTATAATTACAGCCATTATTAATTGTGGTACAGTGAGCAGATGCAGATGGTTTTTCAAATTGGTGACATTTTAATGTTGATGCTTGCTTCTAGACAGACATCCACCATTTTAAAATGTTATGGGTATCCCTTATATGTTTCCCATAGTAAAAGCCTAGCAAAGTGTAATAAAGCCTAGTGGAACCATGGTAAATCATAGGTAAGCACTGTAAGCCCAGAGAGTTATGGTAAATGCATAGTAAAACCATGAGAAAAGCATTGGAAAACTGCAAAATTACCATGCAAAATCACTGTGGTAAACTTTTAGAATTTTTAGAAGGTATATTATTGTACCTTCTAATTTAAAAAGAAAGTATACTTAGATTACATTTTTGTTCAAAGTTTGTCGGTGTCATGAATATAAGAAAACTAATAGTGTTCCTTTCAATACATATCCTGCAATGCTTTTCTGCTTCAGCAGTATTGTAACTCAATTTAATGTTCCTTATTCTAAACAACCTCAATGTGGTCATAGTAAATAAAATATTTACCTTTAAGGACCTTCATAAATATATAAATATTTTATTTCAAATGTTTTCAGAACAACAACATAACTTATTTGGAATAAAGCTGAAGATTTTTCGAATTTCCTCAGAATGTGTGTCATGTTACATCCTATAGCTGCCTGTAGGTAATATGTATTGTTGATCCTGTCTCTTATGATTTGGTATATGATTGGGAAAGAGGACTACAAAGGGGAGTAACAAGATGACACTTTTATGCTATAAGAGACACTGTCAACTGTACATATTAACAGGTCACAAAGAACAGAACCAGGGGCCACAGGTGGAAGCTGAAGGGTATATTCAGAACTGAGGGGAGAAGGAGCTTTTTCACAGAAAAGGGAGGTGAACATTGGAACAGGCTGCCGGACAGAGTTGAAGCAGAGACTATCGGATCCATGAACAATATTGTATAACCCTCTCTGTGACCACAATAAGACCTTTAGCTCACCGTCTGGAGGAAGAGCACTCCATTTTGCCAGATTCCCAGAGGTTTCACTTCACCTACTAACCTGGTTAGGGTGTTTTTGTTTTTCCTTTCCTGAGTGCTAACAGACCACCATAGCGAGTGAGCATAGGTGGGCCGAATGGCCTTTTCTCCTTCTAGAATTTCTTATGTTTTTATTATAAACCACGTTTTAATTAAAAGAACACCCAAAGCATTGTTAATACCATTACCCATGTCGTTAGTTTGTTGACTTTTGTGCATGAGTCTACATTTATGGAAAGATATGATCACAGAAATGTTCTGAAACCAGGCATTTTAATTGGCTGAGAGTGGCTTCATGATTTCTAATAGCAAGAGCATCCCAATCTGGATGACATAGTTGCACATTGGCAAGCAGCTATTTCTGGGGAAAGTTTACATTGCTAGTGGAAATGTCTTAGAATGTTTTATAGTTATGGATGATATTGTAACAAACTGGATGGGCAGCAAGGTTGTATTTCTGATATTTGGTGTCAAATGTATTTTGTTTTGCATTTAGATTTTGTTTTGCATTCTGTTTGCACCAGGTGATCTGTGACAAGATGTTCCGCCACTGGTTCTCCCCCAGCCTGATAGGCCCCAGGGCCAGTCTTCCTCTGCAAGTCGAGCTACAGAAGGCCGTGCAGAGGTGTGCTGTGCCAACTGAGTACCCAGATAACAAGAAAGATCATCGGATCCTCTTCAAACAACTGTATGAGCTGCTGCAGGCTAGCCAGAGACAATTACAAGAATGAAGGAGACAGAAAACCTGTTCTAGATGTGTACTGTACATGTGTAATGGGCAGATTCTGTCCTGTCCCGTCTGTGAGATGAGGTTAAAAGTTCTAAGACACGAATGCAGACAGGCCTGGCTCTTTTGCATTGTGGCCAGAGTATTTGTTTCTTTTTTTTGGTTTTATATTAACAATTATTTTTATTTTTTTTACATGCATATTTTGGAAATCTGGCGGTGCTTATTTCTTGGAAAACGGGATGCTTGTTAAAACATTATTTGGGGAAAACTGCAAATAAAATGACACTAATGTAATGAGAACTATTAAACTAAAAGAATCTGGCAGAAAACAACAATAACCTTAAGAAATGTACTGGAATTCATGTCCAGTCCACTGAGGTTAAAAAACAAACACAAATAAAACAGTAATAAGCTAAAAGAAATAAAGCTGTTTTTTATATTCCAACTGCAGTACCCAATGCAGGAAACCGTAAAGCATTGAGTGCACACTCATAATATTTTACTTTCTAACACATTCTAGATGATAGCTCAAGATTTATTATAACACATTCTAGATGATAGCTCAAGATTTATTATAAGATTTACATCCAAACACTGACCTGGTGTAGTCATGCTTGTAATTTGAAGACACTCCCTGGTCTCCCCTGATCACAAATCCAGATATGCTGCTTTTTCAAAAGATGACATTTATTTAGTGGTTTTGTCCTGTTAAAAATGGGAAGTTGAACACAACATAGCCTGTTCTTCTTACTTGTTTGCATGGCTGTGTGCCGTGCTCCTGCATGACTGTATTTCATGATCCAATAATTCACTCATTTGTTTATTTCACGGTTAGGCTATGTTGATGGTAAATTATACTATATTAAGTGCCCTTCAGTAATTCACTGCCCCATTTTTTGATAGCGAAAAAGGGGACTACTGTTTTGTTTTAAGTGTAGTGTTTTGTAAACATTCTGCTTTATTGATCAGTTACTAATAACATGAAAATAAAAGTATTGCATGAAACAACCATGAATATATGGGACTTCATAAAGGGTCATTCATAATTACTTTTACAGGGATTACATGCTTTTAGTTGTTTTTTGCTGTGAAATGCCTTAAAGCAGTGTATATGAAAAATTCAGTAACAGCATAATGAATACAGATCCATTATCTTTCAGCTATTTGAGTAAAGGATGACACAGAGATGCCCTAACAGGTAATAATAATACATTGTAAATTGCCCCATCTTTATGCTAGGTCCAATGCAAAACAATTTTAATTGTGGCACAGCCACAAACTGTACAACTGTTGTGTTGGGGTCTACTTGTCCATGTTTCTGCTTAAGGAAACGTTATGAATTCTAATATTCAAAGTAGATGTGATGGTGATTGATATGATATATTTCTATCCATTTTGGCATAAATCAAGCAGACATTAGTCCTGTGACAGACTAACTGAATTTCTGTATTCTGTGGTTTCTGAATGACAACAAAAAATATGATGAGAAGTATGGTTTGAGTTGTGGGAGACAATTTTGCTTTGTCTTGCACATGCCTGAAGGATGAGATGAGATGTATTCTGGAGGGATAAGTGTCCAGAAAACTCATTATTATGGTTTATCACTAATTGGGTTTTATAACATTCACAATGTAGCTGACACATAGCAGACCTGGATAACTATAGTACATGAGAAATTGTACAATATGCTCAAAAGGGAAATTAAAATGCACCCAAATTGTTAAATAAGACAGTTGTTTATAACTGTGTTTTGAGATTACTGCATTAGTGCAAGCAATGACGGTAACTAGGCTCATTTTTTATAGTTGATGTCCACAAAAATAATAATGTATTCAAATTTTATTCACTTTTTAAGTTTTCTATACTTTGGCCAGAGAGCTGTCTGTTCTAGCTTCTAATCAAATTTAAATAAACATGTGCATAATGACCCTAAGGTTAATCTACAGACAAGGATTATCTATTAAGAAACAATATTGTATTGGCTAGGCGCAATTCTATAACATGCTGTGTATTTGGTAAAGTGAAACCAAATTGTAAGATGTTAGAGGCCACCCAAAAATGAAGGGTGTCCTGGAAAAACTTGATAACCCACAATTACATTTGCTAGGGCTAAAAAACTGAGGAAGAAACTCGTCTCTATGCCTCTGTTGTAACAGTCGACTCGGAAGCCGCCCTTAACACTCTAGTTCTAAAACCAGGTTTTGAGGGTCCACGACCTAAGTCTGTAGTAAAGGTATGAGGAGTAGCCCACACAGCTATGACCCTGGAGGAATGGGCAGTGAGCATTCTGAAGGGGGCAAGTTGGCCAGCGTATAGGCAGTCCTGACTGTGTCTGCTATCCATTTAGACAGCCTCCAGCTTAGACAGGGTTTGACCATGGGACAGTTCCAGAGCAGACAAAAACATTGTTCGGACGGCCTCCAACCTTTCGTCCTGTCAACGTAGTACGCCAGGGCCCGCTCTGGGCAGAGCGTATGGAGATGCAGCTCCCCGTCAAACTGGAAAGGAGGTGGAAGGAAGCCTCCAATTCCACAGACTGGTTGACATAGAGCTGAGACTGTCTTCGGCAAAAAGCAGGATTGGTACAGAGCTTAACCTTTGCCCTGGCCTCTGTAAAAATTAAGCAAGCTTTTGCCGTGGAGAATGCCTGCATCTCACTCATCCGCTTTGCGAAGGTGACAGCAAGCAAACAGTCGCGTGAGCGATAAATATTTCAGCTCAGCTAGATGCATTGGCTCAAATGGAGGCTTCAAGCGCATTGAGCACCATGTTTAACCTCCAGCGAGGAACAATGTCCTTCATAGGCAGCCGAAGCCATCAAACCCCTTTCAGAAATTGCCCCACCAGGAAGCTGAGCTCCTGGGGAGACCGAGTCAATTTTGACATGGCAAGCTGAATGGCTGCCAGATAGACCTTTAATGCAGAGGGGGATTTCCCTTCATCAAACCGATCCTGCAAAAACTGCAGTATTACTGCTGTGAGACAAGTCGTGGGGTCGAACCCACAAGGCAGACACCACGTCTGAAAGACAATCCACTTGTACCTGTACTGGGAGCATGTGGACGCTGCTCTTGTATTTTGTAAGGTGACAGCTAAAATGCAGCCGTTCAGGGGCCAGACCAGAGCTACAGGCTCAATGGGTCGTTATGCCATAAGGTCCCTGTGCCTGACTAAGCAGGTCACAGCGCTTGGGCAGTCTCCACGGCTGACCGCTCAGGAGCTGCATCAGGGTTTAAAAGCAGTGTTCTGGGCCAATAAGGGGCTACTAGGAGCACCTTGGCCCGGTCCTGCCTGATTTTCTCCAGGCGAGCGGTGGGAAGGCATATAACAGTTGGCCACTGGTGTGCCAAGGCATCTACCACCAGCAGGTCCTCGCCTCCTATTATGGAAAACTATGGACCTGTCTGAGGTCGAGGATCAGTCTCAGGCCACCATCTCACTTGGGCACTAGGAAGTATCTAGAGTAGAACCCTTCCTCCAACTGGAGGGGGTCTATCATGCAGATAGCCCATTTTTGCAGCAGAGCCACCACCGTGGTGTCCTGAGGGTCCGTGACTGAAGTTACAGTCATGCCCCAAAAGGCAGGGGGACTGTGCTTGAACTGTAATGAGTAGCTGGTCTGAACATTAGTAAGCACACAGATGCTGCTGGGGCCTAGGGTGCCAGTTTTCTGCTGGTTTGTGCATTGGGGGTGGTTGCTTGGGAAGCAAGAGCACCAGTTCCTTTGTGGATTCCCATGCGCGGTGAGAGCGCTGCAGCATCTCGTCCACCGTGGGACCAAAGGTATGCTCTGGTGTAATAGGGGCATCCAACAGCGGTGCTTTATCCCCTTCAGGCATGCGTGCCTGGGAAAGCCAAAGCTGCCTGCATGCAGCTACCAGTGCAGTCAGGTTTCTACCTACAGCCTACCTATTCAGTCTAGACAGACAGAGCAGATTATTCTTAACCATACACGCCTCATCCAATTCTTCTGGTGATGGCCTGTGGCTGTCAGAGACGGACCTCAGGAAATAGGACTGGTAGGCTATTAAAATTACCCAGCAATGCAGCGATCGCACTGGCTGAATAGGCACGCTTGAGGATCACCTCCGAGGCACTGTTTGTTGGAGCAGATAGCGTCCTTGGACAGGAGCGCTAAATTAGGCAATTGAAGACTCTACAGGCGGAAATTGGGCCAGGCCCAGCTTCTACACATCGTGCACCCTATGTAGGGTGTCCAAAGACCGGGAAACAGCAGGAGCTGTAACTGGGTGACAACCAGGACAACTGGATCTCAAAAAGAAAGTCTGAGTGCACTGGGGGGGACATGGGAGAGGTGATAGGCTCGTCATCAAAGATGGACTGCCCTGTCTCACCTGCTGTAGGCCAGGGCACTTGCAAGACTGCAGTGGCCCTCTTGATCAGTGGTAGAAGCTCTGTCAACAGGGAGAGCTTAACCACAGGGGCTGTGCTGTCTGATTCCACTTCCTCAGACGGGAAAGCCAGCTCCTGTTCGCCCCCCTCCTCAGAGGTGGTGATGGACAGCATGTCATCCTGCTGCCAATCTGCGCTTATTATTATTATTATTATTATTATTATTATTATTATTATTATTATTATTATTATTTATTTCTTGGCAGACGCCCTTATCCAGGGTGACTTACAGTCGTAAACAAAAATACATTTCAAGAATCACAGTACAAGTATTAATACAATTAAGAGCAAGATAAAATACAATGACTTTGGTTCTAGCAAGTACAAGTATATGACAAAATATGATTCAATAACGGAGCAGATAACAGTGTCAGTGATATTTACATCAGGATATAATTAAATACAAAATACTACAGATTAAATGACACTTGACAGATTACAGTACTCTAAAGTACAGGATTAAATGCAGTAAAATAGGGAGTAGATAAGAGCAAGTAAAGCGCATTTAAGGAAGAGTGATAAGTGTCCAGAGGGAAAATAGGAGTTCTACAGGTGCTGTCTGAAGAGGTGAGTCTTGAGGAGGCGCCAGAAGTTGGTCAGGGACTGGGCAGTCCTGACATCTGTAGGAAGGTCATTCCACCACTGCAGGGCGAGGGTGGAGAAGGAGCGGGCGCTGGAGGCAGGAGGTCAGATTTAGAGAGGTTGAGTTTGAGGTGATGCAAGTGCTTATAGCCCCCTGGGACCCCAAGGGGACAGGCGGGGCAGGCGGCGCCGAACGTTCATGCAATGGGACGTAACAAACAAAAGGCTGTAGTACACAATATACGCGTAATTCATTATTTTAAAACTATTAAAGCGTAAAGAAATTATTGCATAAATTATGTAAAACACAATAATTCACAAAAATTATAGTCATAAGCAACAAGTACTTATCTGATAGGCTTCTCCTGTCAGATCAGTTCTTGAAAGGAAAAATGGAACTGAGGTCTGTGAGCGCTGTCATTTTATGCCCTCAGGAGCGGGCCATGACTGCATCACAGGCTCAGCTGAGCAGCTTTGCTGTAGAATATTCAGGTTTTGGGTCTTTAGGAGGTAAACACCTATTCGGTAATGGTTGCATTTCGTACTTGAAAGGGAACCTCCTGTTATTAAATCTCCATTAAATAATTTTGGTTTCTACTGATTACCTCATTTGTCTGTTGTTCTGCCGGTAAATAAATAACAATAATAACATATTTCAATATTTTTGGTAACCACGTGAAACTGAAAATAAAAATACTATAAAATGGAGCGAGATTGAGATCATGTGAAAATATATTATCCCATAGTTCTGCTAAAATCCTCACTAAATAACATTATGTTAACAGGATTTTTTTAATTTTTTTTTTTATAAAACAATAGTGTACTATTGTAGTTTTTTAATTTGGAAAATTCTAGCAAAGGTTAGGGAAAACACAAACAGCATGTTGCCCTTGCAGATCTCATTATGTAAAATGCTTCCTGTGTTTCATTGCAGTGACCGCTGTGCAATTTCCTCACAGATAACTTGTGTTTCTATGATGCTCAACTGGAGAAGTAGCTCCAAAGGAGTCCTGATTATTATTCTACACAATTATTGCTTGATTAAATGTGAATTGACAACAAGGACACTGCATTATTGTTTTTATTACGCTTTTTTCCCCCCAGAAACAGATGTATGTGTTGCATTGTGTTGTTCTGCAAATATAATTCAGCGTAATAAATCTAATAACAGTAGTCATTCTTCTCAAGTCCTTGAATGTAATATTATATAATTGATAAAGAAAACATTTTTAAGTAGATTAGTTTAAAATGGCAGCTGATCTTGTAGTTACTTTACAGTACTCATTTTCTGTTATATACTTAAAGTTATGGAAAAACATTGTGAATTTAAGTTAACCTGATCATAGAATGCTCTGCAAAAAATCAATTAAATAATCTAAGGTGTTTATTTGATCAACCTTATACCCTACAACCCTGGTGGATTCCTTGGTCTTGTAAAATGCTGTGGTTTATCCTGGCAGGGCATCGGTTGATCATATCTAATTGTTTTACTCTTTAGATAAATTGTGTTGTGGGAAAATAGCTTCCCTCGAGTTAAACTAATTTAATACATAGCTTTAAATTTTTTTTTGTAATTATGCAGTTTTTTGGTGTTAGTCAATAGTATAGCTATACATTTTTTAATAATCCTATTATATTATGGGGAACCCTTATTTAGAAGTTTCCATTAAAAGTAAATCCTTTAATAATTACCATACTGTACCCATTTACATAACTGCAAGACAATGCACACCTTGTTGTGACTTACTGCCTAAATACCACAACATATTATATATATAGTTGTACTGTGTACTATATGGGATTAATTCATATATTTATTTGCAATATATGCCAGCAGGAGTTACATAAATATATAAGTCCAATGTGTAGTCCAAATGCATAGGTTTAGAGGATAGATTTTCTGTGTGCACATTTGTCAATATTCTTTTTTAATGGGTTGAAATAAATAGAAGAAAAGGATGTAAAAGTGAAAAAGCATGCACAACTAAATTATTAAACAACCACAAACATCATGAAAGGATTTTATTTAGTGAAGGAAAGAAGAGACCTAGTTAAAAGAAAATTATAATGAAAGGCTTAGCAGAAGATGATTAATAATGGGAATCACTACTGGAGGATATGGCTGAAGGATCAGTTGTCCCACTGTAGGAAAAACTTAAAATAAAAACGTATATATTTTATTCAAAATGTCAGTAAAGTATGCTACGGAAATGAAAGAAGTTAAAAGGGACCGTGTTTTCCCACAGGAAGCTGTTAGTAGATCTTTGATCAGAAATGCTAGGTAGTGCGCTCCTCAAAGGTTTGCTTTGGGTATATTTTACATTTTACATTTAGGTTCTATACTGTCTAACAGTATATAACCTAAATACCTTCTTCATTAATACTAGTAAAATAAGTAACTTTGTACTTTTGTCTCTATCAAGTGTTTTCGACACGACAGGGTGTTGGTTGCGCTAGAATAACCGCATGCCCAGGGGCGTTGTGGAAGTGCAGTTATTCTAGCACAACCAACACCCTGGAGTGTCTTATTGTGCTTATAAAATGGGTTACTAGTTTTTAGAAATAAAGACATATTTTTATTTAAAAATGAATATAGGTTTATTTTTTCCTAAATATATTACTACGCTAGGAAAAATAGTTCAAATAAATGTAATAGTTCCAATGAATTTAATAGATAAATAAATTATTTTTAATAATAAATGAAATAAATTCAAATAAATGAAATACATTATCAGAATATTTTAATTCTTAAAACTGTGAGTATTTCAGTCTTAGGTGCAGTTTTCCAGTCCATATTATTTTTTGTTTGTGCTGACCAATCATTAAAAACTGACACAGCCCAAGCGGTTACTTTTTTAGTATTCTGCTCTTCTTTATTGGCTTCAATTGTATTAATTTCAACAGTACTGAGAGAGAGGTGTCTTGTAGTACTCACGGTTTCATTTTGTTCCTGACCTTTTTTTAAAATGATTACTGTCGGTTCCGTTACTGTTGCGGTCTAAATCCTCCAGGAATGTGTGGACATTGGAGTCACCAAACAAGTTACAATTTACATGGAGGAAGTCTGGCATTGAATTATTGTTTTTAAATGTTCTTAAAAGCTTGGCACAATAATATCTGTTTGTAAAAAGTCTTGGTTGCTGGGACTTGTTTTCACCTGTTGGTTGTACTGTAATAATTAAATGGCTTGGAATGCCTATCAGCCAATCAGGACACAGATATCTCCCAACCCATGTTATAATTAAGCGATGGTGCCTATCGATGAGGGCTCTACCGTGTGATAATTGACAGCGACGGGAGTTATGCGTCCCGAGCCGAAGGCGAGGGCACTAACGAAAGTCAAGGTCAATTATCACACTGTACAGCCCTCATTGAGAGGGCACTATCGCTATTAGAAAACGATTTTTACTGTTGTTTTCTTAAAAAACACCTTAAAACCTAGATTTACCTTGAACTTGTACTGATTTGTTGAGTACCTTTCCACTAAGTAAAGACGTTCTAAGAAAATAGTACAGAACATTTCTTGAATAAAAAAAACAAGGATGGCATACATATAAAAAGAAAAACAATTAATTTTTATTTAGTAAATCAGTTTTTATTTTTTATTAACTTTAGGGTTTTAAACTCCTATTTATAATTTGGACAATGCCTGAATGAACAGAGCAATCACTGAACAGTTTGTGGACGATGGAGTCTGAACTACCAATACAATCTCTCATTAAATACCACTCTAAAATGTCTACCATCAGCCAAAGCATATATACACAGTCACCTCCAAAATTATTGGCACCCTTGATAAAGGCTGTATAAAATAAACAACACAGGTAATGAGCTATATTTTATGCTCAAATATATGGGAAAACCATATTCTTTTATTCTAATACAATTGCTCAGAGAAAAAGTTTTATTAACAAGTAATAAAACATTTTCTCAAAAAGATAGGTGTCACAATTATTGGCACCCCTAAAGATTCTTATAAATAAAATCAAAATTTAAAATAAAAAATTAAATCTGCATTAACATTCTACTTCTTTAAGTTCATCTCAGTCTTAAGGAACTGTATTGTTTCACTGGGGTATATAAATGACATAACACACATTTAAAATCCATTTGTCATCCATCACCATGGGGAAAGGCAAAGAACTCACAAATGAAAAGAGACAAATGGTTGTTGACCTTCATAAATCTGGCAATGGGTACAAAACAATAGCTAAAAAATTAAATATACCACTTACCACTATTAGGGCAATAATTAAGAAGTTCAAAACCACTGGAACAGTGGTAAACTTACCTGGTAGAGGATGCAAGTGTATCTTGCCCCCACGCAGAGTGAGGCAGATGGTTCGGGAGGCAAAGGGAAATCCTGTTGGGGCCACAGTTGGTTGCATCTTGAGTCACCAAGTCTCCAAATCTACAATTAGACGCCACCTCCATGCCAACAGGCTATTTGGAAGGGTTGCCAGAAAAAAGCCTTTATTGAGAGCAACCAACAAACGTAAGCGCCTGGAGTTTGCTAAACGGCATTGGCACTTTGATTGGAACCAGGTGCTATGGTCAGATGAGACCAAAATAGAGCTCTTTGGCCACGCACACCAGCGGTGGGTTTGACATCAAAAGAAAGATGCGTGTGCAGAAAAGAACCTCATACCTACTGTAGAATATGGTGGTGGATCTTTGATGTTATGGGGTTGTTTTGCTTCCACTGGTCCAGGGGCCCTTGTTAAGGTCAACGGCATCATGAACTCTACCCAGTACCAGGACATTTTAGCCAAAAACCTGGTTGCCTCTGCCAGGAGGCTGAAACTTGGCCGCAAGTGGATCTTCCAGCAAGACAATGACCCTAAGCACACATCAAAATCCACAAAGAAATGTTTAATTGACCACAAAATCAACATTTTGCAATGGCCATCTCAGTCTCCGGACTTGAACCCCATTGAAAACCTGTGGTTTCAATTGAAGAGGGCAGTCCATAAGCGCAGACCGAAGGATATCAAGGGTCTGGAAAGATTCTGTATGGAGGAATGGTCTAAGATCCCTCCCAGTGTGTTCTCCAATCTCATTAAACATTATAGAAAAAGACTCAGTGCCGTTATCCTTGCAAGGGGAGGGTGCACAAAGTACTGAAAACAAGGGTGCCAATAACTGTGACACCCCACGTGTTGGAAAATTGCAATATAGCTCAGTACTGGTAATATTTATTTTATACAGTCTTTTTTGCTCATCTTTATCAAGGGTGCCAATAATTTTGGAGGTGACTGTATATATATATATATATATATATATATATATATTGTAAAAGATTGCAACTCACACGGTTCGTTGCCCCTTTAAAAATAGACCCAATACACAGAAATTGATTTTTTTAAGTGCGGTTGCACAATTTTTAATAACACAAACAAAACAAACACAAAATAAACACCTAGCTCTTTACGAGCACTAACTAAACAAACAGGAACCTAAACTATAACTCAGGACAGCTAAGCTGTTTACCTGGAACACAAAACAAAATCTTCACCACGAAACAAACCACACAGGTTTACACTACCTTTCTTCACCCGACTGCTCGGAAGCAGAGCACCTATCCTGCTTCCTTCTCTCTCAGCAGCCATGGGCAGACCATCTGCCTCTCTTAAATACCCTGCACCTGGTACTAATTTGACAATGGCTACCAGGTGCAGGGGATAATTAATACTACAACAATTAACAAAATCAATTATTATTATTATTATTATTATTTATTTCTTAGCAGACGCCCTTATCCAGGGCGACTTACAATCGTAAGCAAAAACATTTCAAGCGTTACAATACAAGTAATACAATAAGAGCAAGAAATACAATAAAACAAGTAAAGTACAAGTTTGACAAACCACAATTCAATAATACAGCAGGTAATAGTGATAGTTACATCAGGATATGATTAAGTAGTGATAGTTACATCAGGATGTGATTAAATACAAAGTACTACAGGTTAAAAACTTGGCAGATTACAGTATTCTGAAGTACAGGATTAAATGCAGTAAAATAGGGGCTGATAAGAGCAAAATAAAGCACATTTACATGAAGGGTGATAGTGTCCCAGGATACAAACAGAGGAGTTCTACAGGTGCTCTTTGAAGAGGTGAGTCTTAAGGAGGCGCCGGAATGTGGTCAGGGACTGGGCAGTCCTGACATCTGTAGGAAGGTCATTCCACCACTGCGGAGCAAGGGTGGAGAAGGAGCGGGCTTTGGAGGCAGGGGAGCGTAGCGGAGGTAGAGCTAGTCTTCTAGTGCAGGCGGAGCGGAGAGGTCGAGTGGGGGTGTAGGGAGAGATGAGGGTCTGGAGGTAGCTGGGTGCAGACTGGTCAAGGCATCTGTAGGCTAGTACAAGAGTCTTGAACTGGATGCGAGCGGTGATCGGGAGCCAGTGGAGCGAGCGGAGTAGTGGAGTAGCGTGGGCGAAGCGAGGCAGAGAGAACACTAGGCGGGCAGCAGAGTTCTGGATGAGCTGGAGCGGACGGGTGGCGGACGCAGGGAGGCCAGCCAGGAGGGAGTTGCAGTAGTCTAGGCGGGAGAGTACCAGGGCCTGGACCAGGAGCTGGGTAGCATAGTTGGTGAGGAAGGGTCGGATTCTTCGGATGTTGCTCAGGAAGAATCGGCAAGTGCGTGCCAGAGTGGAGATGTGCTGGGAATAAGAGAGGCAGGGGTCCAGGGTGACTCCAAGGTTCTTAGCTGAGGAAGAGGGAGAGAGTGTGGTAGATTCCAGAGGAACAGAGATGGAGAGATCAGAGGAGGGGGAGGAGGAGGGAAAGAAAAGGAGGTCAGATTTAGAGAGGTTGAGTTTGAGGTGATGCGAGTGCATCCAGGAGGAAATAGCAGACAGACAGGTAGAGATACGGGAGGAGATGGTGGAGTCAGAGGTGGGGAAGGAGAGGAAAATCTGAGCATCATCAGCATAGAAATGGTATGAGAAACCATAGGATGCGATGAGGGGGCCCAGGGAGCGGGTGTAGAGAGAGAACAGGAGAGGACCCAAGACTGACCCTTGGGGGACTCCAGTTAAGAGAGGGTGAGGTGTGGAGGTTGCTCCACGCCAGGTTACCTGGTAAGTGCGGTTGGAGAGGTAGGAGGAGAACCAGGCCAGAGCAGTGCCAGAGATCCCCAGGTCAGCAAGAGATGATAGTAGAATAGAGTGATCAACAGTGTCAAAGGCAGCAGAGAGGTCGAGGAGAATTAGGACAGAGGAGAGAGAGGCAGCTCGGGCACATTTAAGTGAGTTGGTGACAGACAGGAGGGCGGTTTCAGTAGAGTGAGCAGAGCGGAAGCCAGATTGGAGAGGGTCAAGCAGAGAGTGGTTGGACAGGAAAGCAGAGAGCTGGCGGTGTACAGTCCGCTCGAGGGTTTTGGAGAGGAAGGGTAGGAGGGAGACAGGACGGTAGCTCTGGAGGGAGGTGGGGTCGAGGGTAGGTTTTTTGAGGAGGGGAGTGATCAATTAAACAATAAAGCAATACAATCAAACAAAACAAACCCACACATTTTACTGCGGGGATGACTCCAATCCCATCCCCACTGTGTTACAATATATATATATATATATATATATATATATATATATATATATATATATATATATATACAGTGCCTTGCAAAAGTATTTAGACCCCTGACCAATTCTCTCATATTACTGAATTACAAATGGTACATTGAAATTTCGTTCTGTTTGATATTTTATTTTAAAACACTGAAAATCAAAATCAATTATTGTAAGGTGACATTGGTTTTATGTTGGGAAATATTTTTAAGAAAAATAAAAAACTGAAATATCTTGCTTGCATAAGTATTCAACCCCTGTGCTGTGGAAGCTCCCAGTTTAGACTGATGAAAGAAATTGCCCTAACCAGGACACAATTACCTTACCGTTGGCCTCCACCTGTGAACCATTAAAGTTGCTGTCACATTTTCTGGATAAAAACCCCACTGTTGAAGTATCATTGGTCAGGCTGTGAATCTGAAGGAAAATGAAGACCAAAGAGCAATCTACAGAAGTTAGAGATAAAGTAATACACATGCATAGATTAGGGAAAGGGTACAAAATAATATCCAAGTGTTTGGATATCCCAGTGAGCAGTTGGCTCAATAATCAGGAAGTGGAAGCTGCATCACACCACCCAGGCACTGCCAAGAAAAGGCTGTCCCTCAAAACTCAGCACTCAAACAAGAAGGAGACTTGTGAGGGAAGCCACAGAGAGGCCAACAATCACTTTGAAGGAGCTACAGAGTTCAGTGGCTGGGAGTGGAGTAATGGTGCACCAGTCAACCATATCAAGAGCTCTGCATAACACTGGCCTGTATGGGAGGGTGGCAAGAAAGAAGCCATTACTCAAAAAGTACCATCTGAAAGCACGTCTGGAGTTTGCCAGAAAGCATGAGAGTGACCCAGCTGCGATGTGGAAAAAGGTTTTGTGGTCAGATGAGACCAAGATAGAGCTTTTTGGCCAAAACTCAAAGGGCTATGTGTGGCACAAACCTAACACTGCCCATGCCTCAAGACACACCATCCCTACAGTATGGTGGTGGCAGCATCATGCTGTGGGGATGCTTCTCATCAGCAGGGACTGGGCATCTTGTTAAAATTGAAGGAAGAATGGATGGAGCAAAATAAAGGGAAATACTGCAAGAGAACCTGCTTCAGTCCGCTAAAAAACTGAAGCTTGGGAGGAATTTCACCGTTCAGCAGGTCAATGATCCCAAGCACAAGGCCAAAGCAACATTGGAGTGGCTCAAGAACAAAAAGGTGAATGTCCTACAGTGGCCCAGTCAAAGTCCTGATTTCAATCCCATTGAGAATCTGTGGCACTATTTGAAAATTGCGGTCCACAAGCGTCGTCCAACCAACCTGAACAACCTGGAGCAAATCTGCCAAGAAGAATGGACCAAAATCACTCCGACACTGTGTGCAAAGCTGGTACATACTTACCCCAAAAGATATTTCTGAACTGTCTGCGTCTCGCTTTGTTGCTGTTGAAAGATGCCATGTCTGTGACTCCAGTCGAGCTGACAGTCTGTGATTGGCTCTCGGCAGTTGCAGGTAACTTACAGGATTGGTTGCTTTTGTCAATCCAAAGTATTGATTGGCTTGTTTTGGTGAATACACAGGACTGCGAGGTAAGCGATGCTGCACATTTTATAAATAAATAAAAAGTTTAAGCAAAACAAAACACTTTGCAAAAACAAACGGCACATTGGCTAAGACAGACAAACAAAACACACACAGAACAAGCACTAAAAACAAGTATCGCGCTGGTATTAAGCCAGCACGAGTAGCAATTGTTATTATTCTTTTTAGTTTCTCTGTACTCACGTTCTGCCTGAACAACCAACCAGACAGGATCCCAGCGAGAGACAGCAACCGGTAAGTATTATTTCTGGGGTTGGGGTATGTAGCATTTAAGCAGGCTGTAACATTAGGGTTTAAAATCACGTTATTTGCTAGAGGATTAGGGACCGCTGAAAAAGCACAGATCATCTTTCTCACAAACATGCAAATGGCCAGAGAGGAACACTGGCATAGATAAAAGTAAGTTTGTTAGTAAAGAATACATGGTTTCCCCTTGGCTCAATGAGAGCCGTCCTCTCAGAGGGGGGGCCCTCTCAGAGGTGAGACAAGGCTGGAAAGCATGTATGCGGGCCCCAAGGGGAACAAATGACAGAAAACGGAGATTTGAGAAAAATGCAGGGTTGCTCCCTGGTTCAGAGAGATACCGTATTTGCGGAGGTGAGACCAAACCAATCGTTCTCCAAGGCTGGCTCTCGGAGAACATTCCTCTCGGAGGTCGAAGCCAGCTCAGCTGGGCCTAATGTTGGGAAGTGACGTTGCTTGCTCCCAGAGGGAGTCCGTTGCAGAGGTGGCGCTGCATTTGGAGGAGAGGAGGAAGTGGAAAACGCAAAAAACAGACAGAGAATGAGTATTCGACCCAGGGCTTAAATAGGGAGGTTAATTGATAAGATTAGCTTGATAGATTGGCCTGATTAACTACAGAGACGCCCCTGCAACTGCTCCCTGAATAACACCTAAAGGTTACAATTAAACTTATTCAACACATTCCAATGTTACTGCTGTAATCAAAAATACTCCTATTAGAACTGACATAACCATGTCTAAATTTTAAATACATCAGGTATGCCAGTGAAACCTATACCCTTGCAACCCTCTGGCCTTAGTGGAATTAAGTAATAACTTTGCTCTATATGGTATTTCTTAGTCTTTGATAAAATGTGGTATTTCTTACACCCAGTAGGGTCAGAGAGATTCAGGGGGACACGTTAATGGTAACACTGTTGTACCTGATACATTTCGATTTTGACATGATTCTGAGAACTCCATGATGTGATGACAGAAGCAGAAGAGAAATTATATGAAATTAATCTTAACAAAAATAATACATTAGATGAAATCTGATACTCATTAAATTCAGACTGTGTCATAACGAATTAGGAAGTTCTATTTTAAGTAATTTTATAATAAAACCGATAAAAAATACAGCTTAATTATTTAAAATGTAAAGACAGTAAAAAAAAAAAAAAATGAAGAAAATATGAAGCTACTTTCACATTTCTTCCCACTTTTAATCAGCCAGTTCCAAAGAATGAATCCATGGAACAATACATTATCTTGTTTAAATTTTATGTTTTAAAATCTGTTTTCCTACAATGGGTGTCTCATTTCTGAATTCCCTAAGACAAGCAACTTTGAATATCTCCAAGCTTTTCACTCTGCTCACCAAATTGTTTTGACTCTTAAAAAGTCCACTGGAAAACTATCCAGTACAGACCTCAGGAACTTGTGTCAAACACATCAGAGCCTCATTATTCTACTTTGTGTATGGCAGACGGAACAACCTAGTAAATCCCAAGGGCTATCTGCAGCTCTTATGTCAATAAGTGGCAAACTGTCAAGCTGGCAGGCTAAGTAAACACTCTATAGGCCTGGTAATGGGCCTAAGATCCTCATCACTAGAAACTGGAAGCAATGCGCACACAACAAGAAGAGACCAAGAAAAAAGGCAATACCTTCCCCCAGCAGAAGAACAAAACCTACAATGAATTCAAAAAATAAAAATAAGGAAACATATAATACACCTAATATCTGTATGCTTAGTTAAACACACACATTTTTCATACTTTTGTACTATTCTTTTCTATACTAATATAAACCAAAGATAAAATTATAGAAGCTGAGTGCATTTAAAACAAAACTGTAGAAACAAAATTAATGTTGGAATGAACTGATAACCAAAAAAATACCAACACAATCATTGTTTTGTAGTACTGTAATTACAAATTAAGCTCAAGGATTCTTTTCAGAGGCAGCCCCAGTGGTTAAAAAATGACATTTGTTTGTAAGACTGGAATTTGATTAAGCATAAACAGAAATAAAGAATTATACAAAACACACATTTTAGGTAAGAAAATTCTATATTCTGAAAATGTAGATGGTAATATTATAATATTGATTGAAGTTGCATGAGTATGTTGAATGTGTTTACTATATTGTACATGTTGGTATGCTAAAATCATAATTCATGCCTGACGCCAGGCTGTACCATTAGACAGACTCAATCAGTAAATCAAACTTTCTCTTAATCTGTTTTTGAATTTGCCCTTTCAAATTCTGTGTATGCTCAACTACCAGTATGTTTAGACTATGGTATTCAAATTAATTAAATATTTATTTTTACTAAAATATAAACAGCAACAACAGCAATACAGTAGATATTTCAGATTGAAAAATAACCAGATCAGGTTTGTTCAGAAAAGAGTTCAGCCAAAAATATCATCATACAGCAGGTAGGTTTACCAACTTGACTTCCAAAATGTTGAGACACTTAAGGAAGACATTAAGACAGCTGAGTAGGATCTTTCCTAAAATAGCACCAACCCTTGAGGCACTTTGGAAATCTAGTCTTCCACACTCTGTCAAGTCAAGGAAGGCAAAGCACAAAATCTTGGCAATCACTGAAAACTTTGTGCCTTGAGCATCCAGACACTTAGAACATAATCTGAGTTAATGCCAGTATTTCCACATGCACAGTGTTGCCAGCCTTTCTTATCTTTAGGGGAATTAACATCCGTTTCCTATCCTTAATTAGAATCCCTTCCTCTGTCTCATTATCATTGTTTAGTTTACATTTTCATTGCTCTAAGTTTGTATAAATTTGAATCTCTGTGAATGTTTCACACTACTATACAAAGCAGTCTTCTCATCTATGTTGGTGCAAAGATGTTGAAATCCTCTGATGCAATTTAGAGGAAATATTAACATAGTTTAGTAAAGCAGGACGGCATAGGATGTGTTAAGCAGCGTACTGACTGGAAAGGGGCTCTATCTTTCCTTATACAGAATTAATTGGCTAAATTGATACATTTTTATAGATGTAATGTTAGGGTAGTTACTCATTAAGGAGTACCTAGCTTGGCGAATTAATCAAACTTCAAAAGCCATGCATGAGAGAACAAAGGAAAGACATTCTGGAGATGGATAGCAAAGTACTGACTGACTTATGTGTTTTGAACAAGGATGAAAGCATGGCAGTCTTGCCATTATTTGGTATTGTTTTATTTTACCCCTTGGCAGATCACAGTAGAGAAATTAAGAAAACGCACTGAAAAATTGGGTTCCCTTTTTGTTACTTATTTTAAAAACACTCAGACTCTGTTTTGTTTTAAGACTGTCTAGGACAGATGCCTTACCACCAATAAAACCTGTTCCTCATTTATTGAACCTGTACATTGTTATTTTTACTTTGTCATCGAAAGAGACTTAAAAACCTGTAAAACTCCAATATTGTCCTGATAGTACAATAACTTTTCAGCCCATCTGTTGTATCTAATATTTTGAAACCCTTCACATTGGAAGCTAATAAGAACATTCTATTATGGCACCACAATTACAGTAACAGAGTAGATTACACTCACACAGTCTCAGGTGTCTTGGGGAAAACATATACCCTGAACCTGCGATTTTTTTGTAAAATAATTGAAATCTAAAAAAATGAAACCCATATCCCAACTGAGGAGCTGTCAGGGTGTCATTATGTAGCAGAATGTTGCTAATGGTAAAAAAAATTGTAACAGCATGCAAGCATCAACCCTGTATACTTTAACATACCAGCTCAGTGGCTGACAGGTATAATAAAGTAGGTATAATGTGCAATGAACAGCAAAAGTTGTTAATCTGACAGTCTCAAAATCAAATCTGTGACAAAAAAAGAGAATTACCTTGTTGCTTTGTCTTTTAAAATGGTACCTTCACGCTAATTATTCCTATAACCAGTTCAAAAGTTTTGTTTTGTTTTTTTTTAATTATTAATATTTGAAGGATAATGAGGGGAACATGTCATAACATGCCTGAAGAGTAAGTAGCAGTGTTCTAAAAAAATATAGCATTACACGTCCGCTCTGGTGCACAAATAGTGTAAAGATTATTGCCCAAATTGTCAAACTGGTAACACAGCAATAACGATCCATGATGTGGTACGGAACAGAAAAGCCAGAGCACTTTTTTTTTAATTTATTTTTTTTATCGCTTTTCCTGCAGTGATTTAAAGGACAGATCTCAAACCCCAGTGCACTATATTGGACTTTTTAAAAATAAATTTCAAACAGACTTTAAAGTTTTTATGTGTAAAAAGTTGTCAGGATGTTAACAATGAAAAGAAAAATTACAGGTTTAAACAGTGCTTCGCATTTATTTAGCGTTAGCCAGATGCTATAATTAAGACTGCACTACAGTAGGCCTACTGTTTTTGCATTCCATGAGAATACATGTAGTAGTGAAATGATATTAAGGAGCAAATGGGAGCTATGATCATAACAACTTACAGTTTTCTTCTGCCCCAAACTCTGACATACAAAACACCCTCAAGTCAAATGCAACAGGTAACACAATTTCCTCCCCCCACCCAAAAAACATGTGAAGTTTGAACAATTGTCAAATTACTGTCTTCTGATACATGGTGCTTTCTGTGACTAACATGAACCAGTAAAGAAGATAAAGAATGAGATATTTTAATAGTTTCTAAATGTTAGCAAAGGCTACACTTGGACATACAACACATTTGTATTAATACAAAATATGTATCAGAAGCATTTCCAAGCATGATTTTTTTTTCATACTCAGTTTAAGTAGAATTATGCCTTTGGCATGTCGGATAATTTATTTATTTATTTTTTCTGTGGTGGCTCAACCACATGTGACAGTTACATCATCCACTATCTGTGATCAGCTATACATAGGGCTTCTGATACAAAAACAATGAAATCAGTGTATATACAATAAATACTGGAAAAATTCTCGAAATGGTTACTCAACTCATGTTGACTTGACCTCTTCCCCATGAAAAAAAAAAAAAATACCTACAATTATTTTTTTTTTAAATCCCAGTGCAGTTGGGCAATGTCCCTCCTTCCTGACTCTCATTGATTCGTTCCGAATACTTTAAATCTACCCCAATTACTCAGTGACAGCAAATTATTTTCTATTGGAGGATTGTAACACGCTTGCGAGATTTAAAACAAGATGTTCTTGCTCGCGAGATTTAAAGCTGTATCACTGTAAGATAGGGACTACTTACACAGTCATTGAATTTAAACAGAATTGCAAATTGTGGCAAAATGTAAAAAAAAATGCCTAAACACAAAAAAATGAGACGAATATGCCTGTGACCATAAGAATTTCGTTGTGGAAGACAGCAAAGGAAAGAAGGTACAATTGAAGTGTGCAAGTACTGTTGAGTTACTAAATACATATTGTAAAGCACGTTGTTTCGGTAGGGTGAAACATATTAAGCATCATGATAAACTATGGTGAACGCGTAGTACAACCGTGAGAAAAGCATGGGAAAACTGCAAAATGACCATGCACATGTAATGTGGGGCAATTCCATGAAAAATAGTACAAAATAGTTGGAAAAAAAAGTTCAGTTTCTGCAGAAACAGTTAAGAATCATATAAAATAAAGTCAGTAGATTACATAATACACATTAGTATGCTTCTTGTTGGGTCATGTGACCTGGCAGCCATTTTGGAAAATTGTACAGTTGTTGACATCATTTCATGAAAAAATACCCTTATGCAATCAAGAAGCATCTGTAAACAAGTTAACATCTCATGAGAAGCAAGTGGTTGATTTATATAGTGGACTAAGTAAGGTAAGCTTCCATACTATTTTATATTTTATATTAATCAATATTTTACAATAAAAAAGTGCACAAAGTTACATCACTTACAAATTAATACATAACAGTTCTTGTACTTAAAACAAGACACTTCAGAATTTTTGTGATTACTTTAAGTTCTCATACATGTGAACCCTTATCTGTTTCCAATATTTCTTCAATATGCATGTGTGAAAGGGTTCTTGCTTGTGGGTGCGTGCATTCGCTGCTGAGTGATAGGCAGGAGACCAGACAGGTTGAAATTGACACGCCCCGCAGGCGCGCAGGATTTATTTACACACATACACACAACAGCTCACGTGACACTACCAACCATGGTAGCTCACTGAGTGCATACGGCCAGCGTACGAAAAACAAAATAAAACACAATACAAAAAACTATAAAATAAAAGGTGCCGTAAAAACGGCGTGCGCTACTCCCTAATGCATGGAGGTCCCGCTTGCTCACCTCGTTATACTTTAAAGGGATCTACCATCCCCGAACTAATCTTTATGTATCAACACAAACCCCGACTCCGGCTGTCGGCGGTTTTGGCAGCTTCTTTTGGCTCCGATCCCGGTTCACCATCACGGCGATCGGAGGATTCCAGCAACTTATTTCTCTCACTATGCTCGGGTAGCGTGGACGATCTTCAGCCCGTTGTCCGTGGCTTTGCAGCAGCCCCGAGGTGAACAAACAGGACCTCTTTATACCTGACGCTGTGCTGGAACACACCTACCCGCTGATCATCCACAGCTGGCAATCACACACAGCAGGCAGGCGATCCCAGGAGCGTCAGGTACTGCAATAAATTAAATAACCATTACACACATTTACACAATATTAAATTAACAATGTATTCACACACAAACCCCCTCTTCATGTGCAGGGCTCCTGCCCTGCTACAGCATGTATATGTGAAGCCATCTTTAGGCAGGGTCAAAAAAATTAAAAAATGAAAACAATACACACACCTTACGTAAACAGTTGTAGCAACAAATGGGAACATGTAACACAATAAAATAAAAAGGTCCTTATGTACCCTTTAACGAGAATCATTTGACAAACTCACCATCAAAAGTTCCCTTTTTTGCTAAGTCACTCGAGAAGGCAGTAAGTCGACTTACTCCAAAGAGCCCCAGAAAGAAAAGTGTAGTGGTAAAGAAATTGGTAACTAAATTTGGTTTAGCTCTGGTAGATAAGCAAGCTTCCAAAAAAAGACCTGAGGTTGATGAAACAGAACGACAGGTTTGTGCCTTTTATAAGTGATTCCATGTCCCGTCAACTGCCTGGACGAAAAGACTGTGTTACCATCAGAAATGAAGACGGCACAAAAAAGAGAATGCAGAAAAATGTGCTCATGATGTCTATTCTTGAAGCTCCTCTTCAAAAATGAATATCCTGATGTAAAAATCGGAAAATCAAAGTTTGCAGCATTACGTCCCGTGCACGTTCAACCTATCTGTGAGAAATACTACAATGTCTGCTGCTGTTGTTACCATGAGAACACAGAGATACTACGAGATGGTTTGAAAAAAGTTTGCCAAAATATCCCCAATGGTAATCTCCTAGTCAGTGAGTCAGTTTGCAACTGGCAGATGAAATCCTACCTTGGCCAGTGTGAAACATGCCTAGACCTTGATAGTTATATTGATCAGGTAATACAAAGAAATGCTACTGAAGATACAATACTACCAATGGATGGCTAACAATAAAAAGGAACTGCTTGAATCAACATTACACAATGCCAAAGAAGAGCTCAAAACTCAGCTAACCATTCTGTGTCGCCATAGTTTTATTGCCAAGGTGCAACTTCACCAAATTATGACACTGACGATGAATTTAAATGAATGTGAAGCTGTACTGCAGGAAGATTTATCAGAAAACGTAATATATAAAGCAGCAAGATGAAATAATGTCAGCTCACTGGATAACAGAAGGACTGGCTGTTTGCAGCTGTTCTCATAACTCATTTCTAATTTCTTATTTACTTGAATATATAGGTTTATATATATGCTAGGTTTATACATTGGTAAAACTAGTTTGTCCAATCTCGCTTTAGGTAGTACTGTTTGAGACCAAGAAACACAAAATTTCTGCTCTAAAAGTTACGTCAGTTACAATGGAATTGCCCTTTGGTAAACTTTTATAAGGGATGTAACACAGTACAATTATTGGATTAGTATACAGTGATTATACTGAATCACAAACCATCTTAGTAAAATAGAAAACCAGAAAAAACGGTTACTGTTGCTTTAGGGAGTGTAATACCCCTTTCTATCAATGTTATTTTGCAATAACAATTTCTATGTAGCACTAATGAACCAATAGCTCACAACTAATCAGTTTACCATACTGGTGTACTGTATGGCTGACCTGAAGAATGACGATCTGGTACAAATGCAATACCCCAGTTTTCACTGCCGGCCCACTGCTGGACACATCTTTGAAACACAACATCTCAGTGACCTTTTGACACAGGACAAAAACTTCCCAGGTTGGCCACATTAGAAAAAAAAAACACTTATAAACACATTTTTCTTGGCCAGGCCCAGCCTGTCATATTTTGAAGCCAGTTTCATTAGTTTGCTTTGAGTCCACTCATTTAAAATTACCATTGTATAGTTTTACACAGTTTAGTTTCTGGAGTGCATATGGGTCTGGCAGCAACGTAACTCCCTGGAGAATATGTATGCTGTTATACCCTTTGGTCGGGGATACATGAGAATTTTTATTGTCAATTCTAGAAAATTGACAATTATTTTAAGCAATTTTAAGATGGTGCCTGTTTGCAGTAAACATGTTTCAGCAGCTGCTGTAGTAATTGGAATAGTTTTGAAAAGATGTTGATGCAGAAAAACTGTAGTGGCCCAGCAGAGGCAAAAGACAAACCAAAGAACCTCTGAACTCCGCTGGTTATTTCCCCAAAATATTAGTTAATTCCTTTTATTCGTCTTCTTTTTTATTGCAGTCTATATTCCGCATATCTAACATCCCATCAAAAATTTTATAATGAAAAAAATTGATCAATTGCAAAGTTATCTCATGCATTGACTTGTCTGTGCCATACTTTCTATAGAGCAAAATTGAGAGTGAAATCAGGCAATTAAAAGATGCAATATCATTGGTTGAACACACATAGCACATTGAAAAATTGTCAACTGAGCTGAAAATAGAGCAGTGGTCTAGACTAGCAACTTGATTGCCAATGGAAAATTTGTTGACAACTTGAGTTGGAAATTTTTATTGTCAATTTCAGTTGCCAAGAAAAAAAATGCTTGTGTATCTCCGGCCTTAGAAAATGCAATGACACATGGAATTGATTGATTTAATTCTGCATAAAAGAATGGAGAACTTTCAAAGCAGTTTAACTGTACAGGAGTTCCAGTTAACAATCATTAAGTATATATTTATGTTCCACATGGTATCAATTAATAGAGTTGTATGGGTATTAATCACGTGCCTCATATTTTTTTATTGCAAAACAGAATCTCTTATTTTATTTTTTGTAAAAAATACCAGTCTGCCTTTTAGAGAATCATATCTGCTGGACTGCTGTTGTAAAGGAAAACCCACAATAATCTGATGTCTTCTCCAGGGTTCAAATAATCACATAATGATCACAAATGAGTCTTCATTTAATGGGGTTTAGTGCTTGAGCTTTAAATGTGATCTTTGATGTTAGCCAGTTTGTACTCAGATACTTGAATACTGCATTTCAACAGGAATTGTAAATATTGGCAGTTAAAGGCAGAATTAATGCATCCCTTTGAAGTGGATTAAGGGATTTCCTGGAGATATTTCATATTCCTGTGTGACTTTTATTTCAATGCCTTTTAATCCTCTCTTTCTGTTTCACATATATTGCATGGCTTTGAGGTTTGTATTTTTCATCAACTTGTGTGGTTTGTGAACATATACATTAAACAGCAATTAAATTTGCAATTAAAGTAATAGAAACTGAACTTTAAAAGTAACCAGAACAGTAATGTCAGTCACAAGATACTAAACTGTTCTTACTATCCAAGAAAATATGCAAGACAGTTGTCCTGAATATATGTAATACATCAGTTAAAAAAAAGAGATTGATTTACGGAATACTTGTACTTTGACAATCTAAATAAAATATTCTGTATATTTTGACAAGCCTTTGCCTTAGTGGGGTAAACAAAATTCAGCACTTTCTGTTAGTTTAAATGTGCCTTTTAATTAAAACTGACATGAAAGTTAAATTTATTTAAAGCTGTTAACTTGAGTAATTGTTTTTTGCCTATTCACATGGTAATAATGTAAATGAGTGCAATGTTTGAATTGCTGAGATCTTCAGTGCAAGTCCTTTCTTTCTACATACAGTACGCTTGTTTGTTAACATAAGTGAAAACTTACTTTTAGTCTTGCACGCATTCACATTTAGCAAAATAAAATGGAAATGAATGGCATTTTCATTAGATTGCTTTTTTCACTTTTGATTTTGGCAAGCTAGATGATCCAACAGGGAATATATTAAGGAGTAACACAGGAGCTTTCAACATTGCAAACACAGGTTTGCATGTTGCTTACAGCATTATTCAAATGTTTCAGTAGGTAATAGTAATGAACATTTACAAATAAGTGTCTTCATACTATTAAATATTCACTTTTGTATTTTTAACATTCACTGGTAAGCAGGTCCTAGATATACATGAGAGGTAACTATTCAAACAATAGCAGATTTCATTAACTGTAACCATAATGCCATACTCTACCGGTCAATTCCATGTGTCACTAAACACTGTATTTGAACAATCCCAATCTAACCATTGTTGTGCTAGCTGGAAGCATTACAGTATCACTGTTATTCAGTGGGTGTAATAAGAACTGAGGATTGATATTTTCATCTTAAAATGACCTTTAAATCAATGATCAAAGAAGTGATCTAAATTATCTGCTAACCCAAACTGCAGCCTTAAATGAATTAATTCTGTGAGGTTCAAAGAGGTGGGAAGTACCTGATCCGTATTCAGTAATTTGGGTTGAACATAAAGCTTTCATTTTTCTTGATACATACTGTACATTGATTTATAATCACATTTGGGATTTTGCCCATAAGTTGTAAATAGGTGTTCAAAACTAAATATATTTAGCCAAGAAGAAAGAAGAATGGGGGGGGGGGGAATTGAAGTCTTTAACATCTTAAAAGGAGTTGACCAAGTTAAACCTAACCAATAGCACAACACAGAAACCAAAGGACACAATTGGAAATTACATGGAGATAATACTTAGCACAGGAAACAGAGGAGACACTTCGTCACACAGAAAGTGCTAAGTGTATGGAATAGGTTACATCACCGTTGTTGATGCTGAATTATTATCCCATTAAAAAAATCTAAGTTTTTATGACTGAATTTACAGAATGACTTCCGTCAGACAACAACAGTGTTCAACTGAAAATAATTTTATGAAGCATGAGATTGTTTCTGTGTTGGTTTCATATTTAACAATGCACAGTAATGCATGGAAGCTTAACGTAATTGGAATTGAAGATATTATGTTAAAATGACAAGTTTTCCACTTTAGGCCAGCCTTGCCTAGCATAAATATAACCCATATATGTTTAATTGTAAATTTTTTCCCTTCAGGATACAGTAAATACAGTACAGGATCTACCTAGAATTTGGACGGAAGTTAACATACATGAATGCGATTTTCTAAACATAGTAATGGCGCAGCACAATTATTTATCACCCCTATGATAGTCTTGATACCCCTATGAACTATGTTTAACAGATATTTGGGTTGCACCATAACTGTACACTTCATATATTAGGCTCTTCCAATGAAAAAAACTTCTCATGTTTCGATTCAACATCAAGATGACATGGCTTAGGGTTTTTAATTTTAAATAGTTCCATGGTTGCCTCTATCCCTGCATTCTGTCTGACTGTGTTGTTTAAAAGTGACATAGTGGACCGATGTATGGGTTGGGAAACATTGTATTCTTATTGTTCACCACCATGTGGCTCAAACATTTGATTGGCTAAACGGACTATTGAAATCCAGTATACAAAATGTGTGCAGAGATAATATCACATCTCATTAACTCTACTTCTAGGCACTTGTCATCTTGTGAGCAGATATACACAGTGTTTCAGTTGTCTTAAGTAGTTTTAACTTTGATTCATTGAAAGAGAAATAATACTTTTTTGTATTTTTTTTATTCCTTTTTATTTACAAAAATGAGGTGCAATCTATTTACTTTAGCAAATTTGGTTGGTATATCTTATGTACTGCACATTAGACTCTCCTACAGAAATTTCCAAGTTAATGCTAATTCTTTTTTTTATTATAAGCATACAATGAGCACCAAGCTTTCTGGCTTTTTTTTTTTTTTTTTACAAGACATGGAGATTAAACCAGCAATCACAATATTTTAACGGCTAACTGATTAGCTTTGGACTAAATGTTTTAAACAGAATTCTACATTTAAAATGTATAATCAAATAAATAAAAAAGCAACAATACTCAATTTCAAACTGTTCCAAGTTATTATATATATAACACTTTCATAACGTATTAGTGCATCTATGTTTTACCAGGCACATTTATTTATTAGGCATATTTAATTAATAAAACATGCAAAATCCTTGAAATCCTGAGGGGAATACAAAACAAAAAAAACTTTATGAACACTGTCATTAGTTTCATAGATTTCCATCTTTTTAAGCATTTCTAGTCCTTATGACAAGGAGCAAACTCACGGTTCACTGATACATTGCATGATTTTAGAAACCAGTTCTTCTTTCTTGTCCTTTGCCTTCACAGAAATGCCACGCATCTTCAGCCAGGCTTGAAGAGTAACACTATTAACCTTTAAAAGCTACAAACAAAATAACAGTTTTAATTCACCTCATAAAAAATGTGCATATGAACATAAAGCCTGGCAAGGGATGACCCTAGACCATTGATTCCCAACCTTTTTCAACGTAGGGACCACCTTGGTGTTTGAATTTTTCTCACAGACCACTTACATTTTTTCACAACAGCATTTTGAAACTAATTTGTATATGTATATGTATAAGTACATGTAGAAAGTAAAGTATTTATATAACATACCTAACTTAATGAGATTCCTAGGTATGAATCTTTACTACCAATTCATCAAGGAATGTTGTCATTTTATACATTGAAAGTTGCTGCTGGCAGAGTTCCTGTTTCTTTTGTTATAAAAAATTTTTTTTTTCACATTCTGAATATTTTGTAGATAAATGGCTACTCAATTTTGCAGGATTAAGAGTTTTGTTTGACAAAACCTCCTGACAAATAATGCACTGGTGCATGGGTCGTCCTCGAATCCAGTAAATGTAAATACCAGTGCTGGTCCCTGCAACCGTTACCTTGTGTAGCAAATTAATCTATCCATTTCTAATGCAACTTATTGCACTCACTGAGTCGCAGACTTCGCTCGATGTACATATAAAAAAACACACCGGAATACGAAGACGAGGTGGGTGGGAAGCAATTTTAAAAATAAAAAAATGATTGGAAAGTGTACAGGATGTTACATACCTCTTCTGGTGGGCTGTGGTGTGTAAATTAAACGAGATTGGTAGCACACAGTCAATAGGATTTATAGCATTTTTGTTAAATATGACTGCGTCAAAACAGACTGTACACATTATTTCCAGTTGTGTTAAGAGAATTTCCTTTTGGCATATAGTCCTGTGAGATATTAAACCTAAAATAATAATGATATTCCTATATCCCTGGCAACACTGTAGCACATATTTTACATTGTTGAAAATTAAAAGTACTAATAATGTGGTTTTAATGGTTCTTTTTTTGTTTGTTTTAATTTTGTCATTCCAATTGAGCTAGGAATATTCAATGCAGTGCACTACTTAGTCAGTATTTGTTTCACATAAGAAAGCTGTTTCAGTTAATGGCAGCTTTGAAGGTGATGCTTGGTACTGCATCAAAGGGAGCTGTAATATTAATTTATAAACACCTGTAATAAAAGAAAACAGATAAATGGGAAAAATGCAGACTACATGCATATCTTATAATTATATATAATGTGGTTGACCCTTTAAGGACCAAGTGTTTTGGGCTATATTTATGTATTTTTTACAGTAGCATCTTGGAATTGGTGTCCTTTTTTAGAACACTCTAGGGGACATTATAAAGTACACAGTGTGCTTTGGAGGGCACTATAGCCAGCTCATATTAGTTATTATTATTATTAGTATTTCTTTATTTGACGGACGCCTTTATCCAAGGCTCATTAGTGCTCATTAAATACCAATAAGGCCACATGTCACCTCAAATGTGGCTTGATATGTTAAACAAGTCAGTAATTACACAGGGCTAGTCAGAAACATGGAAACAGGCTGCAAAGTGTATCTTTTTCTTAAAGCAGCAATGTAAAGGGGCCACACCTAAATGTTATATCTTGTAACAGCAGTACCCCACAGGGATTGTCCAGTCAAGCAATTCTGAATCAATTGGAGGGCAAGTCTACATTGATTCCCTCAAGAATTTGTTCTAAGGGTTACCATGTTTTATCAAAAATAGCTGAACTGTTATCAAGGTATTGGTAGGCTTGCTCCTTTTCAACACCCTTTTCTGACCAGCGGAGCTGATGACACCCTGTGACTGAGTAGGTCGGAGATGCTGGTCACTAATAGGAAAGCGTCAGGTATGGCTGACACCCATTTCATTTGCTGTGATTTTCCTTAGCTGGGATATCCCCACCTTGGTCGCATTTGGTCAGCTGCTGGTCAGAAGCAAAGTTGAAATACACACATGACAAAACATATTGTAAGCCATACTTTGCTTTGTTGTTATTTCAGTTGGGTAAAGTAAGGCCTTCACAATCTGTCCTTACTTCTGGTATATGTATTTTTGTTACTTTAATACAGTGTTACATATAATGGCTTTTTCCGAAATAACAGCATATAAGGCTTTTGTTATACCTGATTGTTTCTTGCATACTCTTCCACATCCACATCTTGAACAGCAGCTTTTGCTCTAGGTTTCTTTGGTTTCGATTCCAACCCACTTTCCTGTTTACCAAAAAGTAAAAAAGTCACATAGTTAAGTTAATCGCTGTTTTTAATTTTCTCAGCAAAAGACAATGAAAAACAAAGGTTCCATGCACCTATAGCTCCTTGCAGATGTAATTTAGGTGCACATATTAGGTACTGAACAAACCTACATTACAGTTTAAAAAAAGTCAGTATGAGTCAGTTACCTTAAAGAAAAATTATTACCTGCCAGACAAAAGTATTATCAACATAAGCAAGCATAAGATTTGGGACAAACTTTGCACAGCAGACCAGGCAATAATGATCACACAGTACGCACCTGAGGTTTTCTCTTTACGCTCTCATTCTTCTTTTCAGGCTGTGTTACCAGAGGCCCTGAGCCCATGGGCTTTGCAAGCACTGTTCCAATTTGATTGGACCGGTTTTGTGTAAACACATCTGTAGTCTAAGATAAAAGAACACAAAAGTTAATTTGTAGAAAACAGCTGTGAAACTCACTACTTGTGCTGCTATCTGGGATACAGTAGACACAATAAGATCCACCAGATAATAATAATAATAATAATAATAATAATAATAATAATTATTATTATTATTATTATTATTATTATTTAATATACAGTAGTGAAACAAAGATATAAGGTACTAACAAAACACTGCATTTGGTATCTGCTTAATAGACTTTTTAAAAACAACAAATTAAAAATGTGTATTTTCTCTATTGCATGGAAAACATATTTTGCAATATTTTGTAAAAAACAAACCCCAAAACAGCACAAGGAATTTCATTTGACCTCCTGCACAGCTCATTTAATACCAACAAACATTTTCCCTCAACTTGCATGACATTGAGACAGAATTGGGTGTTCCTAGGCAAATTCAAGGCTTTGCATGGTCGGACTTACAGACCATGATTGATAGGTCGGACTTACATACTGTCAAAGAAACATATTCAGTGTGTTGGAAAAGATAAAAAATGTACCAACATGTTTAGCTGCATGTTTAATTTCACGGTGAACTTCACTGATGAAATATGCAGGAATATACTTAAAATTTTTAACGAAGTCATTCTGGACTGTAAGTGAAGTATGTGTTGACTTTGTAGTGCCAGATGTATAAACAAAAACCAGCAGGATGTATTTTAAAAATCCTAGTCCAAAGGGTTGGTCCTGGCTTTTATCACTAGCAGGTGGATATGCAAGTAACAAAATAATAATACAAAAAATTAAATAATATAATACAAAATGTCAAAACATTTGACCTTCTCAATAGTTTTTATTCATTCAAGTAATAATATATAGGCTAGTTTTTTCATACTTTCTAAGATTTATGAACTAAACAATATGATATTGCTTGATTTATCTCTAAATCTAGAGGCCCAGTTTACAAGCATTCCTTACTTTGAAACTGACCTTGCTGTGAGGTTTTGTGATTTACTCACCTTACCGTCACGGCCAAACTTCTGAAGACCTGGAGTTGGTGCCTTATTTGTGCTAAACTGTGGTCGTAACATTCCAGGGTTTCCCATGAGTAAGGCATTCCCATTGCTAGTAAATGAAGTATGAGACACAGGATTTCCTGAATACTTGGTTGCAGGTTGTTGCTGTGCTAAAGCAGCTTTGGTATTAGTCACACAAGGCACTGGCCTCTGAAGGTGGGAAGTGCCTGATTTCACCATTACCCCTACATTATTCCCAGATATGAGGGATGCTGCTGCAAAGTTCTGTTGTCTCTTCTCTGCCAGAATTTTCGTGACATTAACATTTAGCTGCAAAATGTTGTTCTTGAATATTGGAATTATTCTGCTTTCACTCCTGCCTTGGAGAAGGGTAGAAGAGTTAGATGGCTGTGTGAAATGAGCATTTATTGGTGTGCTGTTTCCTTGAATCTCAGTAACATATGTTGACCTTTCTGAATATTTCTCTGCAGACACCATAGTTGGCTGTGAGCTGCAGTACATCCTCTGCTGGCTGAATGGAAGCCCCAGTGCAGTCCCCTCTGAACAGCTCTGACGAATGTTGGTAGAAAGCTGTGTTAGAATAGGTCTATAGTTAGCCTTGGTCGTGAGATTTGCTGGCCTGGAACGTGATCCCTTTAATACAATAAAGTAAAAAAATAAAAATAATAATTACATATTTGAAACAAATGCATAAATGTGAAAAAAATACAAAACATTCAAATAAACAAGTCAGAACTTAGTGGTGCTTTTTTGGTAACCAACATTTTCTAGAGAATTAAAAGATTATTGGTCCATTGAGTAATTTACTCTCCAATTTAGACTCTATGGGTGAATTGCAACAAACTAAAAAGTAGGGTACTAATTGCAGATGATCCTATGGTGAGTACGGCAGGCGGTACTAAACTAGTATGCAAGTTAATACCAATTGCCACAAACTAAGCAGCTCCAGATAGTCACCAGGTGTGTATTCAAAATGATCTCACTGGAAAAAAACGGCTGATACCATTTAATCACAAAAATCCTTAACTCCGCCCTGGCTCAGCTTGGCTTGCAGCCAGATTCAGATGTCGTGTGAGGCTGGAGTTTTATGGGTTGGTTCTCGCTCGGCTCGACAAATATCCAGTATAGAACCACCCGTACCCGTACCGAGCACTCACGGGTCGGTTGTGCCAATGGAGATGGGGTATAAGATTACATAATGTTAAATAAAAGATTTAATTATGTATATATATCACCATCATCATCTTCAGCCTTTTTCAATCCACTGCTGGATGAAGGCCTCCCCAAGATTCTTCCACAAAAGCCTGTCTGCTGCATCTCTCATTCAAGTTGCTCTGGCGTGTTTCCTAATTTCATCTTGCCATCTTCCTGGAGGTCTTCTTCTTGGTCAGTCGTTTTATATCTCTTGGGATCCAGTCTAGTATCTCCTTGGTCCAGCGATGGTCTCATCTTCTTGCTACATGCCCGGCCCACTGCCATTTCAGTTTTTTCGCTCTTATAATAACACTGCATACTTTTGTTTGCGCTCTTATCCATTCCTGCCTTTTCTTGTCTCTTCTTGTTATTCCCAGCATGCATCCATACTTCTATACTTCATTGAGTCATTTTGTAATTTTTGAGTCATTTTTGCACTGAGGGTCCAGGTTTCGCATCCGTAAGTTAGCACTGGCAGCACGCATTGGTCGAAGACTTTCCTCTTGAGGCATAAGGGTAGTTTCTCTTTCAGAATCATGCTTAATCTTCCAAAGGCACTCCAGCCCATTTGCTCTTCTGTTGATTTCACACATTTGGTTCTCCATTACCAAAACTAACTGTCCTAAGTATACATAGTTATTGACTTCTTCAAACTTCAAGTAGTTCTTGTATTCTTGTTTGTAATTCTTCTGGGCACGTTGTAAATATGATGATGTCATCAGCAAATAGTAGGTTATTCAAGTAGGCTCCATTGATCTTCAGAACCTTATTTTCCCAATCCAGTGTTCGGTTTTGCAATAATGTATTACACAGAAAAAAGTGGTGAAAGAAAGACCAGACACCAATGAAACAGAGAAATTATATTTCAGGCACAAAAACAAACAATGTCACATATATACCATAATACCAAGTGAGCCAGAAGAGAAAAATTGTGAAGCAATTTCTAAATTAAAGACATAAGATAAGAAGCAGTATTAATTGGTAGTAAATTTGCAGAATACAGAAAAGGTAAGCCATAAGCTGTGTTTTGTTTTCTATTTTTTCATGTATTCAATTTTTTCTTTTGTATTTTATACAAAGAAAAAACACAAAAAAAGACCAATTTTTAAGTTTGTAAAAAATATTCATTCCTTACATTTATTTTTAGTCTTCCAAGATTCTGAGTATACGTACTTTCCCATGTCACCGTTTCTAATTAACTACCAAGTCAGAGAATATTTTACTTTTCAGAAGTTTGTTTCTGTTTCATTTTCTGCAAATGCGATTTCTACAGTAAGTTCAATTTTTTCTTTCATTTTTAAAGTATTTTTTTCAATTTTGTTAACTGTTGCTTCATTAAAATAAATACCAATAACAATAAATAACATCTTGGCATTTACTTGAACAAACATGGTTTGAAATTAAAAGTCCAGTACATTAATATCAAGTAATAGGCATATGAAATGGAAAAACATGGAAATGGCTTCTCAAATGGAAAATCACTTTGGTGTACAAATTATATTTATATACACAAATGGTTTATATAACTCTGGAGAAGCTTCCCTTTTTGGCTGGTGCTTGCAGTCTGCCACAAAACCCTGCAATACTTGGCTAACTAGCTTTAATTTGTATTAAATGAAAGTATGATCACTTACTGTAGGAATCACATTAATGTTTATCTAGGACCCTGGAAAAGGGTAAAAGTTACTAACATAGATTGTATACACTCTGTGTAAGACTTTGAATGTACTGTTGTAGCTCAATTTTGCAGAACATGTCGCCACGAGAGTCACTCAGATCGGTGAGCGAACTATACAGCAAGCGCAGATTAACCCATTCATTAATGCCTACTTTTTTATATTGTGTATCAAAGTTTGCACCGTGCCTTTTAGCACCCTAAAGCCTTGGAAACACCAGTGCTTTGCGTCGTGTCGCTTTTTTTTTTTTCTTAACGCCCAGCAGACAGCACCACAGCAGCGTGTCTATACCCAGGCATCAATTCCCTTTCCCGGGTAAAAAAAAAGTACTTTCTAGCATTACATTTAGCGTGAAAATACCCTCCCTCCCCCACTGTTGCTCTTACCTAACGTACAAAGAAAATATGGCTGTGTTTTGGGAAGACGTGGAAAGTGTGACGTCAACAGAAGAGGAGAAAGGAGAGATTCGTACTGTACATAAGTTTGAACAAAAATTTCCATTTGAACTTCTTAAAAAGATAACTTTAGATAGACTTCTAAAATAAAGAACCTTTGTCTTTAATCATCTTTAGTGCCGTGCAATCACAGTATGTGTTTATGCGTATGTGTACGTGCATGTGTTTGTGTGTACTTTTTATCTGTATATACATGTTGTGTGTAAACAGTCAATAATATTACTAGACCAGTTTTACAGCAACTGATTATGCAGCAAAGTATCTCACCAGTACATCTTGTAGCTCACATAGTGATATGTTTCGTTTAATAAAGACTGAATCAGCAAAACAAAGCACATACAAATAAAACAATCAGACAATTGTGCAATGCAAATATCATTTCCTGAATTCATTGTATATGCTAGGTTTCATATTGATCTTCTAAGTCACTGCATAAGACATTTTACAATGCTATAACATATACTCACTGTATTTCATACACTTCGAGTAAAAAAGATGATCTTACATAGAAAACATAGGTTGTTTGTTTTAATTTTTTCAAATACAATTTTATAACTCTGCTGTATGGTTACAGGTTTATGATTGTACAGTTCGGCCTTCATCACCAACATCATTTGTAATGTCAAAACTGATTGGTCCATCGCAATTCACGGTGTCCATGGAAACATAACTTGAAATGAAATGCCCTCAGAGAAGGAATGTTTTACTCATCTGCATCGGCTCATCTGGTAAAGTAGACGGCAATTTAGAAATGAGAAGGCTGAAGATGTTGCATTTTGTTCCAGTAATGTTTTTTGTTGTTTCTACAATTACTTGCGTCACTTCCTCATAGATTTTGTTTACGATTGCTTAATCTTTTTGCAGATCTTGAAGAGCGCTGAATCTATTCTTCAGTTCCAGTTGAAACACCAGGCTTTGCTTCTGGAGCATTTCTACGTTGATTGTGTTGAATTTTGTCATCACGAGTTTCGCTCTCTCCAGTGCTGTGTTTAGGTGTATTTTGCATCTTACAAGTCTGTGGTCACTTCCTGTGTTAAATTGTTCAGTACTGAGACATCTTGTATGGTGTGTTGCTTGTTGGTGAGTATGTAGTCAATTTCATTCTTCACTCGGTTGGGTCCTCTCCATGCCCATTTCCTGCTGGGTTTCTTCTGGAAGGTGTTCATGATAAATAAGTTCTTGTTCTCTGCAAACTGAAGTAGTCCGTCGCCCCTCTCATTCCTGACGCCATATACAAATTTGCCGACCGAATTCTCATCCTCTTGCTGGGTTCCTATTTTGGCGCTGAAGTCACCGATGATGAACTTATAGTGACTCTTCCCATTTTCGTGTAGTTCTTGTACTTCTTCACAAAAATCTTCGACTTCTTCATCCGAATAGCTTGGATAGCTTGTGGACCTCTCTGACACACTGTCAGTCTCTACTATGTTATTCTTGATTCTCTTGTGGACAATGAATCCAATGCCCCCTGTTCATTCATCTGTAGTGCCTCGTTAGAAGACATCCGCTCTTGAGTTCTAGTAGTCTTTCGTCTTTTCGCCGTACTTCGCTTAGTCCTACGATATCCCACTTGATTCTTCCAACTCTTGAAGTCTTGCTTCACCTGAAAGAGATCTGCAGTTGTACGTGGCCAGGGTCAGTGTTCTGTGGCAGCCTAAAATCGTAACCCTGTGATTCTCAGCACCCTCTGCCTTCATGCCTAACCGGCCGCTGCCTTGGTCGGCGGCAATCCAGCCTCCGGGGAATGAGGGCCATGTTTTTGTCTGTGCTTTCATCATGGGGGAGGTTGGCCATAACTCACCACGATGGCCAGGCGGGTTGGTGAGTGCCCCTTCCACTTTGGCCGAGTATGTTACTCAAGCTTTCACAGCACTGTACTTTGTCTTGAGAACCCGTTGTCACCCTCCTACTACTATGAGGCAGTGGAAGTTTGACTTTAGGAGGGACATATAGTTATATCCTTTAACTGTACATACGCTGAATGCGTTTAAACTGTGAAAACTTTTGGACCGTGATTATAATTCTGTGGCTAAAGATGCTATTTTTTTAAAGTGCATTCCTTTCTTTGAATATTTCTTGGTTGTAGCCTTTGAAGTGCAATGCACTTTAACACTACTCTCTTGGGAGTAAGGTTATCAGGCTTTGCAATTTGTTTCAGGTCTCTGGAAGTTTATGACCCTAAGTATCACAGGGTTGAATGGGGATCTGTGTTCACTTTACCATTTAACAAGCCTTTATAGGACTTTACCATGTAAGACCATACCTGGAGAAACAACTCAGTTCAACTAGATGGTAACTTTACAAGTAAAGTTGTGGGGCTTGCTTTAGGGAAAGTGGTCAAAATTTCAGTTGTTTATAAAAAGTTAGAGAAAATGTAGTTGGTGCTGTTACTAAAACAGGTGTACCTCTTGATTGGTCAAAGTTATTTCTGTTTTGATTTCAGATTTGAATAGCAGAAGGTTCCATATGCTCTAACTTTTTGTTTTACTTGTTGGGAAAGTGGTCAAAGTAGCTGATTAGTGTCAAAAGTTACATCATTTACAGTAAATAGAATGTTGGAAGTCTGGGTGTTTTTAAACAATGGGGAGCTTTAGAATGTTGAAAAAAGTCCCATTAAAGTGAATGAAGATAGACAAAAAAGGACAAAAAGCTTAATAGTTTAAAAAGTATAAAATATATCAAAAAGTTGTATACAAGCACACTATTCCAGACCGGTCTACACGTTTTAAAGTTTGAACGGCATTTCTAGCTTAAACGGTGTAAGAGGAGTAGCGTGCCAAAGAATAAGAAGAAGAAGAAGTATGTCGAAGATTTAAAGTGGGGACTCTTGCTTCGCAAGCCTCACTAATAATTATATATTGTTCTTTTCGCAGCATAAATTTGCTTGGGTAAACAATAATGTTACAATCACGCTGAATAGCTGCATATAGTGAACAGTGATGTTACAGATATGCTGCATATAGCATACAGTGATTAATACCCTTACCTCTGAGTGAGGGTTGGTAAGGTTGTTTGTGGAATAGCAAGGCTTACTAGTCATCTTCACAGGCAAGCCACAGAGATGCTGCAGCTTAGCCTTTAGGTCTGAAAGAAACAAACTCAGCACTCCTTCCAAATTTACTCTCGGAAAATGCTGTACAGGCAGACTTCTGATGCAACAAAATGGGTAACTATAGCAGGCATTAAGACTGAAAAACCAACAGGACATCTGTGTCGAAAACTACTTTGACATTACAATAAACTAGCTAGAGTTACTGTACATTTTACAAACAACTTGCCCAGGATGTTTCTGCTATTTTATAATCTTGAGAGCGGTACTTGTTTTAACAATCTGCTGTACTCGACTTAAACATTCTGGCTGTGAGGCCAGAATAAAAACATGTCATTGATTGTCTGGCCACAAGGTGTCACTACCATTCCACATTAGTGGTATTTAAAAAACAACCAAAAATAACCAAATGCATTTTGCTTTTTTTTGTTTGTTAAAGGATACGTGAAGAGCCTCTCTCCTATAAGTTTGAAGTACACACTGCAATAGACAGCATCTTCCTCATTAATGTGGGGGAGCCGGTAGCCATACTAAAACACAATAATACTGCTTGAGCAATTGAGGCTAACGTTGCAATGCTAATTAAAAAATCAGTGATTTTTATTTCTTACCAGACTATTCCAGTGTTTCTGAATATCTTCATATGACTGGAATGGACAGTCTGGTGAGAGGGTATGACTGACACTGATAATCTGCCCCATTTTCATGCTGCATGAACAAGAACCAAAAGCAATGGTTTGTTGTTTAATATGTTACTTCCAGATTTGACTATTTTTATTAAGTAAACTTTTAACAACAAATGTGTTCCGCAGTAATCGTGAAACCACGTCCACATAATGCCCTCATCCTACGTTCTTGGACTTTATTGACTCGCAATGCCATTTTCCCTTAAATATAAAACATGTTTTTTTAGAATATTAAACTAGTTAATAAAAACACACCTAGGCAATACATAACACCAGTTGCTTGGCATGGAGTACTTCTGAATTACAGCATTTTTGTTGTTGAAGAAGTTCTTTACAATTCCCACAGAAATATCAAAGTCTTCAAGCTGCTGATAAAAGAAAAAAACTATAAAATCACATTTGATTTTTGTAAATAATAAACCAAAAGTTAAAACTGTAATCAGCAACAAAAACATATAATTATACAATTTAATGTATATGTATTTTGGGGTTCAAAAATTAGTTATAAGCTTTGTAGGAATACAAAAAAAAAACACAACAGGGTATGCAAAAGTAGTCAATCAATACAGACAAAACAAGCATTTTAACATCATTGTGTTATGGTGCAATGTTTAAACTGGCCTAAACTGGCAATGAGGTGTGATGTAAAAATAATATTTAAAAGTGTAAAATCTCAGACTGCTCCTTATTTGTGTGATCCCCTGGTACCTGCTTACACAGGAGTTAATCCTTTTCTGATTCTCCCTATAATGCCAACAGATTTAGGTAAACATTAATTTGCTCACACAGTCACCTGGATTTAGAAATGTTGCATTTTTTTGTAATTTCATACAAGCCGTTTTAAGGATTCTAGTTTTGTTTGTGATTTGTTTTTAAATGATGTTTCCTTGCCTGTTTACCCCATTGGCTAAGTGTTGATTGGTTTATTACTGTGGTTCTTGCACCTCAGTGTACTAATACTAATTTCTAACAAATAAATATAAATAGATACTCCCCTTTGCTGGTGGCAAACGGATGGTATAAGCTTCTAAACTTATACAGAGTTGTGCTTCTGTGACATTCAGTTCCATTACTGTAAAACAAAAGCATATTACACTGAAAATAAATTGAAAACTGCAATGCATGCTCAGTTGATTCACAGGCAACACTTCCCAAAATCAGGTCTGCCAAAGCACTGTTGGATGTAAGTCAAATTGGATGCAGGGCGAATTTACCACTGATTTTACAATAATCCAAGTTGATTTACGTCAGATTTGACCTATGTCCGACAGTGCTTGGGCCTACCTGGTTTTGGGACGACTTGACTGGTACCCCCTCAGACATGCTTTTAAGACTTTTTTATTAGAGACCCTGACTATACAAAGCTTCTTTGAAAATAATTGTGTATTTTGCTTAAAATAAGTACTATATATATATATATATATATATATATATATATATATATATATAATATATATATATATATATTATATATATATATATATATATATATATATATATATATATATATATATATATTAGAGGTCAGCACGGGTAGAAAATCCGGAACCGGGTACCTGCTATGAAAAATACCCGAGTACCCGGATCTTTTTTGGGTAATGTAAAAAAAATATATATCACATATATTAATGTTTTAAGTGCATGATACATATTTAATTTCTATATAGTACACATACATTTAGTCCCTTTAGATCTGTAGACATATGTAACATTTTTCAGTACTGGAAACGTTGAAATAATAATAATAATAATAATAATAATAATAATAATAATAACAATAAACATCTCCGTTTAAATAGTTATTAATGTTAAATGTGCACCATACTGCAGGATTCTTTGCGACATCTATTGGCCATATTCTGCTGTAGTTAACATGGCTATTATGTTCAGTTTTAAAACTAATGCAGTAGTACAGCACCGCTATTACGTTATTATTATTTGTTTATTTAGCAAACGCCTTTATCCAAGGCGACTTACAGAGACTATGGTGTGTGAACTATGCATCAGAGTCACTTACAATTACATCTCACCCGAAAGACGGAGCACAAGGAGGTTAAGTGACTTGCTCAGGGTCCCACAATGAGTTATGGACTCTTGCAATAGCTACCGTAAATCGAGCCAGCTGGATTTTGACAGCAGTCGTAAAGAGTTAGTGGGACATGTGGTTCTGTTTGATTGTAACAATAAAGTGTCGTTCTTGATCACTAAATGTGAATACAGAACAATGGCATCCATGCAAAGCATTAGTGGAATTGCTTTACCAAGCAGGAGAAAAAGGACATATTTCACTCAGAAGGAGGAAGCACACTTACTTAATGTTATCCACATTATTTTATTTTTATTTTATTTATTTGCTTATTTATTTTTAAGTAAAGGCTACTTATTTGATCTTTTTTGATCTTTTTGGCACAATACTGTAGATAAAGCATTCCGTATTGTTAGGTTATTATTAATGGATCACAGAGTTATCACTGACATAAGCCAACAGGATGTTGTTATGTTGTTAAGAACAGGCTTAATGCAAAGCTTGTATTATCATATTTTCTACATTTTCTTTAAATTCTCAAATTAATAAATCGATACCGGGGAATAATTTAAAACCCTATGGGTACCCGGGTTTTCGGGCACCCATGCTGACCTGGGAGACAAAACAGAACCAGGTAACTACAGACGAATAAGCCTGACTTCTATTATATGTAAACTTAAAATAAGATCCAAAATGGAAAATTACCTATATGGTAACAATATCCTGGGAGACAGTCAGCATGGTTTTAGGAAAGGGGGATCGTGTCTAACTAACCTGCTTGATTTTTCTGAGAATGCAACATCAACAATGGATAATTGCAAAGCATACAGCATTGTTTATTTAGATTTCCAGAAAGCTTTTGACAAAGTCCTGCGTAAAAGATTAATTCTCAAACTGAATGCAGTAGGGATTCAAGGAAATGCATGCACATGGATTAGGGAGTGGTTAACATGTAGAAAACAGAAAGTACTGATTAGAGGAGAAACCTCAAAATGGAGTGAGGTAACCAGTGGTGTACCACAGGGATCATTATTAGGTCCTCTGCTATTCCTAATCTACATTAATGATTTAGACTCCGATATAGTAAGCAAACTCGTTAAATTTGCAGACGACACAACAATGGGAGGAGTGGCAAACACTGTTGCAGCAGCAAAGGTCATTGACAATGTTGACCCAGGGGACTTTTTCGACCTGAAAAATGAAACAAGGACCAGGGTTCACAAATGGAGATTAGATAAAGGGGCATTCAGAACAGAAAATAGGAGGCACTTTTTTACACAGAGAATTGTGAGGGTCTGGAAACAACTCCCCAGTAATGTTGTTGAAGCTGACACCCTGGGATCCTTCAAAAAGCTGCTTGATGAGATTCTGGGATCAATAAGCTACTAACAACCAAACAAGCAAGATTGGCCGAATGGCCTCCTCTCGTTTGTAAACTTTCTTATGTTCTTATGTTCTTATGTAATAGAGTTGAACAGAATACCACCAGATCTCGGTACAAATCAATAATCATGCAGTATACAAAGTATTGGGCTGTTGATATTTCTAGCGATCATACCAGAGACAAGGAGCTGCGGTGATAAGTAACAACGCAGTACATTTCTGAAGCAACAAGGCTGTTTACCTGTTTTTTTTTCACAAATAATTTTTCCAGTCACTGGATTTCTGAGCCTGTTTGACGGTCAGAATTATTTTACAGATTACGTCATGGCAAATTTCAGGCGACACAGCTGATTATTTTCCCTCTGTCATCCCATCTGGTGCTGCAGTGTCAGTTTCTCAGCACACAGTACAGCAGTCGCTCAGTAATCACTCACTAACAAGGTGCAAACAGGTGATTGATGGATCTGTAAAGTGTTTACAAAGATGCCTTTGTTAAATTATTATTTTTATAAATATATGTTTACAACAGTGTTTATTTTTTAGTTAAATAAAATGTAAGCCTATTTGTAGGGACCCCAATTGTTGTTGCTGATTCCAATTTAGGCACTTCACATAAGGACAGTAAGTTTACATCAGGACTAGCAAGTTTCAAAAGGTGCTAGTCATTTGCACTAGTACCACGATATTGTTTAAGTATCTAACCATATATATATATATATTGTAAAAGATCTCACCCACTCGGGTTCGTTGCCCCTTTAAAAATAGACCCAAACACAGAAATTGATTTTTAAGTGCGGTTGCACAATTTTTAATAAACACAAAAACAAACAAAATACAAAACAACACCTAGCTCCTTTGGAGCGCTAACTAAACCTCAGGAACACCCTGACTATACAGTGGGACGGCTAAGCCGTTTCCCCACAACAGAAAACACATACACACAGTATTTTTCCAAAATCCTTACTTTTCCCGTGGCTGCTTGGACACAGAACCCTCTACCTGTCTCCTTCTAGACAGCAGCCCTGTGCAGACTGACTGCACCTCTTATATACCCTGCACCTGGTCCTAATTTACAATCACTACCAGGTGCAGGGGATCATTAACAATAAACCAATTAACAAATTAAATTAAACAATTAACCAAACTAAAAGGTTTTTCCCTCTGGGAGACGTAGTCCCATTCCCCCAGGACTACACTACCTTACACTTCCTCCCCCTTGTCTTTACAAGACACCGGCCATTTAACGGCCATCTCCCCCCCCCCACCCTTAAAAGCCCACCCACCCTCATGTCCCAAGTCTTTGGTTTTCACCCTCTTCCACAGGCGTGCTTGAGGGTGGGTCGGTCCTTCCTCCGGCACACTCAGGAAGGGACCACGCACCAGCCAGAAGGGACCAGGACGGCTTGTCCTGGGTGACCGAAACGCAGGCCTTTGACCGGGAGTGGGCTGTGACAGGCAGAAGTGGGTCGCTCGGGACCGGCGCAGCGACGTCTGGGACCCTGTGGGGAACAAAGTGGAAGGAAGGGGGAGCGCACGCGACGTCTGACGCCCACGGCGTGACGTCTCAGGTTCCGGGAGGAGCGGAGCTGGGGACCGTGCACCCAATTGTGCCTGGCAGAGCTGCGACCTGGGCATAAGGTCGAGTGGAGGGAGGTCGGGGCATTCCGGACTGGTGTCCATGTAGCTGGAGCACGGGACCGCACTTGAAAGTGGCGGAGTGTCTCCCTCGGCCTGTTGCTGAGGCTCTGTTGGAGGTGGGTTGCTCACCTCCTCCCCCTTGACTGCATCCGGTGGTTCCTGTGACAGCTCCACCCCCTCTGGCTCTCGGGATGGTAGCTCCACCCCCTCTAGGGCTGCAGCCAGCGGTGCCTCTCTTGCCTGCTCCCACTTTTGGAGCAGCAGCACCAGCCTGTTTGGCTCCGGATCCGGCAGCTCCAGCCCCTCTGGCTCTCGAGACTGCAGCTCCACCCCTTCTGGCTCTCGGGACAGCAACAGTTCCTCCTTGTCCTGCTCAGGAGACAGCGGTGCTTCCGGCACACCAGGTTCCCGTGCACTCTCCACCCATCTCTGGAACATGAGCTCTATCTCTGTAGGCTCCGGATCCGGGAGCCCCCTCTGTGCTCTCCACTTCCTGTTGCTCTCTTGCATAGCAGCAGTATTCCTATTGATCTGTTCGATCAATGCCTTTAAATCATTATCCATTTCTGGGTCTCTAGGGGCGCCCACACACGCTGCCACCAAATGTAAAAGATCTCACCCACTCGGGTTCGTTGCCCCTTTAAAAATAGACCCAAACACAGAAATTGATTTTTAAGTGCGGTTGCACAATTTTTAATAAACACAAAAACAAACAAAATACAAAACAACACCTAGCTCCTTTGGAGCGCTAACTAAACCTCAGGAACACCCTGACTATACAGTGGGACGGCTAAGCCGTTTCCCCACAACAGAAAACACATACACACAGTATTTTTCCAAAATCCTTACTTTTCCCGTGGCTGCTTGGACACAGAACCCTCTACCTGTCTCCTTCTAGACAGCAGCCCTGTGCAGACTGACTGCACCTCTTATATACCCTGCACCTGGTCCTAATTTACAATCACTACCAGGTGCAGGGGATCATTAACAATAAACCAATTAACAAATTAAATTAAACAATTAACCAAACTAAAAGGTTTTTCCCTCTGGGAGACGTAGTCCCATTCCCCCAGGACTACACTACCTTACAATATATATATATATATTAGGGCTGTCACTCGATTAAAAACTTTGATCTGTTAATTTATGGGCTAGTTGATTAAATCGGTAAATGTAATTTTAGTAAATTTTAGTAAATGTAACACATTTTCATAGAACAATCATTCTTTCGGGCCACTGTCAGTCATACTTGAAAACACAAGACAGCGGAGCTGCATTTCCATCGTCGGTTGTTTAATCTTACAGCTTACAGCTTTGTACTTGGCTTCTTGGACTTCTGCTTTTATTCGTTCTGAATCTTGTTAGAGGTACCTACGTTCCCGCTAGCCGCTCGCCACAAGCAAAACGTTTTCCCTTGTGGCTCAACTATTTTTCCCCAAGTTCGCCACGGTGGCGAAGGCTTTGAAAAATGTACTTGTGTAAGACTGCCAGCACATTCAATGTGAGCTGGTAGATGAATAAATACAGACTGTTTAGTTTGATTTCATTTTGCCCAATGAAAGTCCTTTAGCTTGCTCACGTAACATATGCATGCCACAAACGTTGTGTTTGGCGGGAGGACAGAGGCTCTAATTAGAAACAGGGTAAAACTTTATATTAAGGTGCTGCTTATTAATGTTTTATAAATATTTAATATATACTTAATAACTTTATTATAGAGCGTTAATACAGCATTATATATTGTTTATAACCATGCAATAGCCATAGACAGAATTACGTTTAAGCATCCCAAAGTACAACAGATGGCTAAAAACTGTCCCCTTTATATAAAACGTAATTCTGTCTATAATAACCGCAGCAACTACTCAGGAACTAAATCGGAAAGAAAACAACATAACATCATCCTGGTTGTCATAACTTTGTGATCCACTAATAACTATGTAACACAATTTTTGTTCCTGGGTAGTAAGTGTTATTTCCTAATTGCTTATGCCTCAAAAGTATAGAAAATGGCTATTATTCCCCACAAACTTTGCTTTTGTGACCAGGACAGTGATATTTTGAAATTTACCTATTTCCAATGAGAAAACGGGCAAATTTGTGTCTTTTTGTTCACATAAAGTCAGAAAAAAACAACATATGAATCCAAATTAACATGCATTTATACTAAAGTAATACTAAAATGACTACAAAAGATTTAGAAGTGAATAGTTTTTCGAGATTTACGACTATACTGTAAATCACTTTCAAGAATCAGCCCCCAAATGTAGTCTCCCATCATGTTCTCGTTATACTGTCCTTCATTGACAGCTCATCCAGGAGCCTCAAAGCCGTGCTGCTCCATAATGGTAACAAGTACCCGTCTCTTCCCCTGGCTCACTCGGTGCATCTCAAAGAGGATTACAACAGCATCAAGACCTTGCTGGACGCCTTGAAGTATGATGAGTACGGCTGGGACCCCCGGAAGGTGCTGATGCCACCACTGCACATCAAATTGGGCCTTATGAAACAAACAATTTGTCAGAGCTCTAGATAAGGAGTCGGCAGCCTTCAAGTACCTTCAAGACTTCTTCCCTAAGCTGTCTGAGGCAAAGGTCAAAGCCGGTGTCTTCATCGGACCACAGATAAAGAAGATCCTGGAGTGCAATGAATTCCCCAAGAAGCTCACTAGTAAGGAGAAAGCGGCTTGGAACAGCTTTGTCGCAGTGGTTCGGGGCTTCCTGGGCAATCACAAGGCCGAAAACTATGTGGAGCTGGTTGAGACTCTGGTGAAGAACTACGGCACAATGGGCTGTAGGATGTCCCTCAAAGTCCATATCCTTGATGCTCATCTTGATAAATTCAAGGAGAACATGGGAGCGTACTCGGAGGAGCAAGGCGAGCGCTTCCACCAGGATATACTGGACTTTGAACGCCGCTACCAAGGACAGTATAACGAGAACATGATGGGAGACTACATTTCGGGGCTGATTTGTGAAAGTGATTTACAGTATAATCGTAAATCTCGAAAAACTACTCGCTTCTAAATCTTTTGTAGTCATTTTTGTATTACTTTAGTATAAATACATGTTAATTTGGATTCATATGTTGTTTTTTTCTGACTATGTGAACGAAAAGACACAAATTTGCCCGTTTTCTCATTGGAAATAGGTAAATTTCAAAATATCACTGTCCTGGTCACAAAAGCAAAGTTTGTGGGGAATAATAGCCATTTTCTATACTTTTGAGGCATAAGCAATTAGGAAATAACACTTACTACCCAGAAACCAAAAAAAAAAATTGTTACATGGTATAATAGGCCTAATAACCGTGTGCCTTCCAATACGGAATACAGTTATTGCGCAGATATAGTTTCTTACCAAAAAGATCAAGTAGCCTTTATTTAAAAATAAATAAACAAAGTATTGTGAGCAGTACACCCCAGAAAACAGACTGAAAACCGTAAACTTCCAATATGGCGGTGCACGTTGTAATGTATATGCAGTGCTTGGTGAAGATTCACGTGTGCAGTGCAGCATCTGTAAAGGCAAAATGAACTACCGTCACAGCACCACTGCTTTACTTCAACACCTAAAAAGAAGCACCGACCGTGTTTCTGAACAGAGGACGAGCAGAGTCAAGCGAGGAAGAGTCTTGGGAAGTTATATTTATAAGAAAAGTAGATATAATATAGTTTGATGCTGTTTTGGGCACATATATTATATTTTTTCATTTTGATGGTGTAACAGGGCGAGCAGCCCTGTACATGGTTTGTTTATTTTTAGAACGGGGTCTCCCCCTCCGCCCGTGTTATATTGTATTGTTTATTTGTTTTATTGTATTTAAATGTATGACGGCTAAAGTCGTGCTTGTTTATTTATGTATATATTATTTATGACGGCGAACCGTCGTGTGGATTTGTATTTATTTAAAAATGTATTTACTGCACAGCCGTGTTTTGGTTTAAAAAACCTTGTGGGAATGCGTGACTATCAGCTGGTGATTATTGAATTAGCTGGCAGTCACGCATAGTAATGCTACCTGTGCAGACTGTGGCCGAGGGGTAATGAGAGAATTGATAGCCAGTTAACCCCTCGGCCAGGATATAAAAGACCTGCTGTTTTAGCTGTGTGGTGGGTGTATTAGGAGCGAGAGTGGAGAGAGCGAGGAGAGAGAAAACAAGCTTTAAAATATACAGGAACAGTGACAGCGACTGCGCAGCCTGACCTGTATTTGTATTTTGTGTTTGTGATTTGTTTTATTTAAAATATTTATTTTCACTCTGTGAGCAAGTTTCTTTTTGTTTAAACCTTTTATTTATTTTTGTTATTTAAAAATAAAACGGCACGCCGTGTCTTAATATTATTTTGAAACTGCAGTGCCTGGTGTCAGTTTGTGTTAGTTCCTGCTTCTGTCTGACGTCACCGCCCAGCCATTCCTGACACACATGGTGTCCTGCGTGGGATCACTAGCGCCTCCTGGACGCAGGCAGAGTAGGATACTGCAGTTTTGGTTTTTTTTTTCGTTTTTGCTATTTTTCTATTTCGTTTTTTTTTTATTACTTGTGGAGTGGAGAGGAGAAAAGATGGGAGGAAGAAGAGGAAAGGTGGGAGGAAAAAAGAGGAGCTGGAGGAAGCAACAGCCAGGGCAAGTCTGCCTGACATGCTTGAGGGGGGAGGAGTTGGCGAAGTCAGCCACGTGTCGCCCGACTGCTACCACACTCCACCTCAGAAAGAGGAGGTGGAACTAGGGCTACAGCCACAGGAGGAGGTTGGCTGGGAAGCCCTCCTCCACAGCATGGGAGTGCAATATTGCTGTTGCATCTGTGGGGAGTGGGGGCATTTCCCAGTGAACTGCCCCCCCCGCCAGAGAAACGCCTGCTGTGCCCACCCCCACTACAGCCCCAGAGGTAGGAGCCCGAACATCCTGTGCCTGCGTGGGAGGAGCCCGAACGTCCTGCGCCTGAGCGTCCACAGCCCAAGAGGGGGGTGTTGGTGCGTCCACAACCCAAGAGGGGGAAGGCCGAATGTCCACAGCCCAGGCCACCACCAGCAGAGGGAGAATACCAGCTGGTTCCACCTCCACCGCCGTGGGAGGACTGTATGTCACTCCCACCTCCGCCAGCAGAGGGAGAGTTCCTGCTGGTTCCGCCTCCATCTCAGTGGGAGGACTGTGTGTCGATCCCACCTATGCCAGCGGAGGGTGAGTTCCTGCTGGTTCCGCCTCCACCCCCCGTGGGAGGACGACTTGCCGCTCCCACCTCTGCCAGCGGAGGAAGAGTACCTGCTGGGTCCGCCTCCATCGCTGCCAGAAGGGGAGGAGCCCCTGCCGCCTTCGCCAGGAGCGGAGCAGCAGGAGCTGCCTCTGCCTCCACCACCACCACCTGAGGGAGAGGAGCAGGAGCTGCCTCTGCCTCCACCACCACCACCTGAGGGAGAGGAGCAGGAGCTGCCTCTCCCTTCACGACAGGACGGACTGGAACAGTAGGCTGGTGGTCCGCAGCTGCCCTTGCATAGGCTGCTAAAAAGAGCAAGGGGGAAAACCGCCAGGTCACAGCGGCTGAGAAGAGTGCCAACCCCAGCACCACCGCTGGTCCTGGCTCCCCTCCTGCAATCGCCTCCTGAGGGTCCACTGCTGCCGTCACCTCCAGAGGGACTGCTGCCGCCCTGTCATGCATCGCCCGGGGATGCTGGTTCGCCATCGCCCGGGGATGCTAGTTCGCCACTGCCCAAGGATGCCTGCCTTGCACCGCCCAAGGATGCCTGCCTTGCACCGCCCAGGGATGCCTGCCTTGCACCGCCCAGGGATGCCTGCCTTGCACCACTCAGGGATACCACGCCTGGATCGCCTGGGGCTGCCTGCTCCTCTGCATTTACATTTACAGGGTACGAGGGAGAAGTGGAGCTCCCGCTGCCGCCTCCATGGCCAGGGGCTCCCCTCCCGAGTTCGCATCCCGAGGGTCCGCTGCTGCTGCCGTCGCCTCCCGAGGGTCCGCGGCTGCTGCCGACGCCTCCTGAGGGTCCGCTGCTGCTGCCGTCGCCTCTCGAGGGTCCGCTGCTGCTGCCGTCGCCTCCCGAGGGTCCGCTGCTGCTGCCGTCGCCTAGGGTCATTGAGGGTCCTGCTGCAACTGGGGTCGCCGGGGGCTCTGCTTCGCCTGGGGTCGCTACCAGTCCTGCCATGCGGCAGGAAACACTGTGGCCAGAGCCCCATGGAGGGGAGGGAGGGGAGGGGAGGTCAGGAGACCAGCTCCCCCCGCAGCAGTCTCGCTGCCGGAAATTGGGTGGCCGGAGCCCCACGGAGGGAAACTGCCGGACATGAAGAAGGGGGGGGGGAGGTCAGGAGACCAGCTCCCCCAGCTGCACTTTCGTGGCAGGAAGTACTGTGGCCGGAGCCGCGCAAAGAAAGGGGAGCTGCTGGCTCCACCCGTGGTATTTTGTATTGTTTATGTGTTTTATTGTATTTAAACGTATGACAGCTAAAGTCGTGCTTGTTTGTTTATGTATTTATTATTTATGACGGCGAACCGCCGTGTGGATTTGTATTTATTTAAAAATGTATTTATAGCATAGCCGTGTTTTGGTTTAACCCTTTGCGGTCCATTGTCGGACTGGGTCCGACATTGCAATTATTCCTCACAGGTCCTTTGTCGGACTGGGTCCGACATCATTATAGCAACGCAATAAACGGGTGTTTAGTCGTTTTTTCTCCGGAAAAAGCCGAGAAAACCATTCAATTGCCGAGTGGTAGCGACAGGAGCCGGAAAAAAAAAACAAAACAAAAAAAAGGCGTATTTCATGAATAGTCATACATGGTATCAGGTATCAGATAATGGGCGTCCATAGTAAACAAGCTGGCTAAGTGCGTCAGCGCACTGAGACTATCATGGACATTTGCAGAGCTTTTTTCAGATGTTATAGTAATAAAATAATGACTTGGATCGCATTATTGAGGAGTTTGGTGATAAAACGAGTGATCGGGAGATGATCGATCGGTATGTACGACTATTATTATTATTATTATTTATTTCTTACATAGCTGAACGCTATAGCAAACAAAAGGCTGGGGCGGGGCTGGAGATGCCTAGTGTGTGCTTTGTTGATATGCAGGGCCATTTAAACCCGTTTGACTGTGAAAAAAAATACTTTTAAACAGCGCGTATAAAATTAACTGCGCGTGTGAAAATTAATTAGACCTGGCGTGCCTGACGCGCGATTAATAAATGGACCGCAAAGGGTTAAAAAAACCTCGTGGGAATGTGTGACTGTCAGCTGGTGATTACTGAATTAGCTGGCAGTCACGCATAGTAATGCTACCTGTGCAGACTGTGGCCGAGGGGTAATGAGAAAATTGATAGCCAGTTAACCCCTCGGCCAGGATATAAAAGTCCTGCTGTTTTAGCTGCGTGGTGGGTGTATTAGGAGCGACAGTGGAGAGAGCGAGGAGAGAGAAAACGAGCTTTAAAATATACAGGAACAGTGACAGCGACTGCCCAGCCTGACCTGTATTTGTATTTTGTGTTTGTGATTTGTTTTATTTAAAATATTTATTTTCGCTTTGTGAGCAAGTTTCTTTTTGTTTAAACCTTTGATTTATTTTTGTATTTAAATAAAACGGCGCCGCCTTTAACTGCAGTATTTGCCTGGTGTCAGTATTTTTCCCGTCCCTGCTTCTGTCTGACGTCACCGCCCAGCCAGCCTGCCACAGATGGCAACAGGAATTACATGATATAGTTTTCTAATTTAAAAACCTGAAAATAAACTTTACATTTCTCTCTTACAATGTTATTGAATAAAGCACAGTAGGCAACACTCCTGTCATTTTAAACTCCTGTAAAAAAAAAAAAAGACCATTAGAAGCATGTTACCCTGTAAGTGTTAACACCAAGGATTAGTCTAATATTAAACTTTTACTAGCATGTTATCAAACTTGTTTTCATTGCAACGAGTTTATATTTATAGTTTGTACATAATTTATATTCATATGGCATTAGAAAACTTACTTAACCTGCTCGTTTTTTTTCCAGTTTTGTAACTGACATGTTTTTTTCCTTTTGAAAAACATGAGTCATTTACTCTTTGCTTTGAAAAGCAGCCTCATTGCCTCTCATTCCATGTATCTTAGTTTTTTTGTTTTTTTTTATAAAACGCTGCCATAGCATTGCTGAATTTGTAATCCTCTACAGCACTATTTTTAGTTTATGGAGTACTAAAGCTATTTACTAATTTGTTTGTTTGTTTATTATTGGGATTTTGTAAACCCCCTCATCGTTTCTCCAGATGCAAGGGAAAAAAAAAAAACTAACAGCGTTACCACAGCATGCAGTTCAGGGTTAATTAATTCGGGACTATTAGTGCCTTATGACAGGGTGTATGGACTGTTAAGTTTACTTTTCATTATACATTTCCAAAAGCTCAAGTAAATATTAACACTAAAAAATAAATCTGCCATTTTTAAATGTCTTTCAAAATTAATGAAATAGCTTCAAATATTAAGATCTTATTTACTGTATCTTTTACATATTTTTAAAAAATGTTTTCCAGTCATTCTGTTGCTCCACAGCTGAGTTTTGGTAATTGTTCAATACAATTCTCTGCAGCTATCTGTGAGCTGATTTGACTTATCTGTTATCTCACACGTGATAAATGCTGTATTCCGTTTCTTTTACTTCTTGATTCCAAACAATTTCATGAGGTTTGGCCACTGGAGCGAGAAAGATAAAGCATCATATGTTCTTTTCTGATCAGAAAGTGACATTCCGGTCACATATTGGTAAATTCATCTACAAAATGTGTTAAGACTCAGTTATGGATAAGGTGACCATATGGCTCCGTGTTCAGTGGGACAGTTTGGGATAGTTCAGGCTTTTCAACTCGCAACCCAATGCATTCTGGTATGTTTCCCGCCGCACACAGCCCGACTCAAGCCGTCCTGACTCATCTCATCTCAACTGGCCGTACAGTTTGGATGAATCGTATCAGTGTACGTGCCCTTAAAACGAAGATTATGCAGATTTCAGTCAGGATGTCTTCAGATTTGAAGATTGAACATGTTGAATCTTTTTCAGGCGCAGTTTTGTTCGGATGTGATCAGTCTGTCTGTGTGCAGCGGTTGCCGACCAAGACTGACTGAGACTGATTAGTCATAAGGGTGTCAACCAATGGTGAAGCAGGTTTAAGTGACGTAGCTTGTCATGTAACTTGTCACAAGATGGCGGAATATTGACAGCTTTAGTTCCACAGGTAAAAATACATTAGTCTTGAATTGCTCTGAGTGTCCTGAATTCCAAAATATCAGATATGTGCACATTTGAATAGGTTTTTTTAGGCGTTTACTAATCAAAGGTAAATGATCAATTTACCTTTTTATTATCAATCTACTGGCAGCCTATATTTTCTTACTGCGCTAAAACAGAAGTAACCGGTGTGTCGATCTCCAATAGGTCACAAATCACAAGCCCCTAGATCCACACGCTGAAAAAAAAACCACCAGTCAAATAAAAAATCAACAGGTTGGATTTTATTTACCACAGGCTAAAGTGTAGTAGACAAGCTATACAAAAAGTCATACACTGCTTGAATGAAATGTTTGCACGGTGTAAATGGTCAATTAATTAATAGGCTAAGTGCTTCTGGTTGCCTCACAGCGCTGTCTCCGTCGTCTAATCAGCATACGATGCCATGCATAATATGAGGGTCGCTATATTGGGCTAAGTTAATACAAAAATGTGTACAGGGCAGTATTAACTAAATCTGCATACATAGTAATCACCAGGATCTAGTTGTGGTCCGTCTAATTCAGTCTTAGAAGTGTGCGACACCCAGTCGGGAAAAACTCAATTGTGACGTCAAACCAAAACTGAGCACAACTGATTGCAAAATCTGTGCATACTCAGATGAGATGAGTTGGGATGGCTTGAGTCGGGCTGTGTGCAGCGGGCTTTACCTGTCTCAGGTACCATTCTTAACTTTAAGAGAAGCAGGACAACATTTACCAGAATGCATTGGGTTGTGAGTTGAAAAGCCTGAACTATCCCAAACTGTTCCGCTGAATACAGAGCCATATGGTCACCTTAGTTATGGACAACAAAACTCAGAACTAAATGACTGCAAGTATCATAAAAGTCAAGATGTTAAAATGTAATTTGAAGCCATTTACATTTTAATTAAAAATAAGTTAAAATAATCAGAAGAATTACATTTAAAATTGTAATTAGTCTGAGAATAACAACTAGTACCTGATTATCAGTGCCATTCTGCTGTCCCTTATGAAAATGAAGTCCAGTTGTATATTTGTCAAGTATATAGTCCTGATTAAGGTTTTATAATGTAGTTTTTTATCTTAAAAAGATTCCATAAAAAGCTTTAGTACTTTACTTTTTGATATAAGTATAGTTGTAGTTTAAAAAAGAAAAGAAAAACAGCAGACATGATAGGGTTGGGGAAATGGTTAGCTTCTATTGCAGCGCTGGCATAATGTGTGTTTGTTTTGTTTGTTAACTAATTTGTGTTACAACTTATGTTGAAATGTGTTCATGTGACAACAGTGACGCTCACATCACGATTAAACTGCCTCCATGAACAGTGAGCACAGTTCTTTCAAGAAACAAGTTTCGTCAGAAAACCTATCGTTTTGTCTCCCTTAAGAAATGGTTGAGTATTTTTGTAATGCTAAAATAGACCTACAGTACAGACTTTTTATTTTAATTTTAAGTGAGTAGTATTTTACTGTAGTTAGGTCTGCATATTACAAGCTAACCATCTCAGAGTTATGTTAGAAAGCATTTTCTGATTAATAAAAATGTAAATTGTTGTCATGAAACGTTTACATATTTTGTTTTGGGTTAAGTGAGTGTGCTAGTGCTTCCTCCTTTGAATTAAATATTTCCTTGGCAGAGTTTGCAAATTCCATTTTCTCCTGCTCTGGTAAAGAAATTCCACACAATGCTTTGCTTGGATGCCATGTTAACAACAACAACAGCAGCTGAATATGTCCAAGAATCCTGCAGCATGAAGCGCATTTAACATTAATAACTGTATTAAAACTGAGATGTTTTTTTTATTATTTTTATTTAGATGTTTCCAGTACTGAAAAAGGTCAACAGATCTGAATGGACTAAATGTATGTGTACTATATAGTATTTAAATAAGTATCATGCACTAAAAACAGTAATGAATGCGATTTTTTTTTTTTTTATCATTACCCGAAAAAGACTCGGGTATGTGGGTATTTTTCACAGTGGGTACCCGGTTCCGGATTTTATTAAATATTAGTGCTGGGACAAATATTATAACTAATGTATTTGGATACAAAATTCATATGTTCGTATTCACTAGAAATTACAAAAATAGCTTGCACTTATTTACCGCCTCACCAGAAGCTGCATGACAGTTTCAAACATGGCAAATGAAAAAGAGCTTTGTGTGATACGTGAGATTATTGTATTTAAAAAAAAATAAAAAATAAAAAAACAGGACCAACACAGCAGCTCTTGAGCCTGAGCCTCTATTTAAAAGTTTTAGACAGCAAAAAGAAAACAAATCCGATTATGCGTGCACACACATTGCAATCTCTAAGGAACGCCATCTGGGTGAAAAAAGCATTGTGCTGCTTTACAGTGAGTCAGAATCTCATGGGACAGAAAAAAGGCAAGCATGTCTTTCTGAAATGCCTCGCTTAAACAGTGCCCAACTTGCTGGAAATGTTGTAATGATTGTATATATTTTGTGTTGTGTCTTTGTTATGTGGAATGTAATAAACGAGAACCAAACTGTGAGTTTTTTTCCCCTTCCTTTTACAATGTAATTTCCATGTTTGTTTAATTTGAAGTGTTTAAAGTTAAATTGCAGTTTTCGTTTGCTTGTTCAGCTACAAAAAGACACAAGTAAACCTCATGTTATTACTTTATGAAAACGTGTCTATGGCCACAGTTTACTGTGAAGAAACGGTTATGGCAGGAATGGAAAAAAGTAAATAAATAAATAAATAAAATGTGGTGTCAACTTTATGTTCTATTTATTTCGGGAATAAACAAAACAACGTTTAATGAACTGCTATTTGACATCCTTTGTTTTATAGTTAATTCACTGGGGTAATGTAAGGCCTACACAACGTATTCTTTACTCCTGTGATATTTTTCTACTTTAACGTGTTACATATTGTAACATCTTGCTGTAAAATAAAGGCACACACACAGGGAACGTCCCCTGCCCCTGCTGCTATGCTGTCTCTGTCTGCGTTCTGAGCAATATAATAGCTTTAATTATTTTTTGAAAACTAATGAATATCTGAACGAATATTTAAATTGTGAGTGACTATCCAAACATGAAAATCCTGTGTTTGTTCCAGCACTAATATAATATAATATATATATATATATATATATATATATATATATATATATTGTAGAAGGAATGAGGTATACAGAGGGTACAATAAAGTAAAGGAAGTAAAAGGAACGGTTGTACCAAAATGAAATCGCTGTATAAAGGAGATGAATGTGTTGCTGGTTGTTTTTAAATCCCGTTGTGAGAAGTAAGGGATAGAGTGAACTACAGAACCCATAATCATTAGCGTGACCAGTCAATGCGTACTGGGTAATTAGCGCAGGTTTAAATTGACTGGTGAAGCTAATGAGAGGGGGGGTCGTAGGAACGGTGGAGAGTTCCGTGTTGATTGTAGAGACGGCGAAAGTCTACAATATTAAAAGTGTTGAAGTAGTTGGAGACGGCGTACGGTGGAAGATTTAAATTGAACAACGAAGCACAGTTCAGTTTATGAAGAAGGAAAGCTGTAAGCTTTCTTTTATTAACCTGAAGAGGCACTTCGGATTTATAAAAACAACCAGCAATTGAAACGTCTTTTAAAGTCGGACGAAGTACAGAGGCTTAAAGAAAGGGTATGTAAACCCAGGTTTTGCATTGTTATTCATTCGCTGTTACCAGACAGACGGCCTGTGTTAATGTGTACAGGGAACTGGCGTTCTTTGTGGGACTGACTGATTGTTAAGATTCTTGCGGTGCACTAACAACACCGAGGACGCTGCTGGGAAGTACCACACTGCTTGTGCACACAGAAAGTGCGCGTCTGTTCTGGTGAGACGTGAAGTAACAGCGTGTTTAATTATTTTACTCAACGGAGTGGATTTACAATGCATATAAGTCAGTGACTGTTATATCTCTGAGCTACGGGGAACAAAGGCTGAGAGAAGCAGAGATTGGCGCACACGGTGTACAGTGGAAGAAAAAAACACCGTGTGCTTTATTTGAAGTACTGTTTTATTAGTTGTTAGGATTGGTCTCTGGACGGTATACTTTTTAACTTTAAGACCTGCAGCATATAAAGGACTTCCACCAAGTACCAGGAGGGGCAGTCGTGTCCACCTTGCAGTACAGGACCTCTGTAACCCAGGAGCAGCAGAGCTGAACCAACGTACTCGCTGGAGGAGGGGTGGCCTGTCTGTGCACTGCCTCTAGAGGGGACTGGAGGAACTGTATGCAACGCAGGAATAAAGTAACTGTGGTTTATAAGGGTTGGGAGTGCCCACTAGAAAGCTGAACCTACTCACCTTGCAGTTCCACGCCAGGAGGTTTAAGTGGATGGTGAGCGACGGACCTGAGACAATCCTGAACTTTATTACGTGTATGATTTACTCCCTCAAGACTACAGGGACACTCTATGTTGTGTTGTGGATAACGCAGAAAGAGCAGCAGCACAATAAAAGTTACTGTAGTTTTGCATTTCCTGTGTGGCGTCCATCTGTTCACCCTGTTCTACACCTTCTGGCTATCCTACACATTACGTAACTAATACCAACCGGTTACACTTGGTGGCAGCGGTGGGATTGCCAAAACTGCAGGATTCAACTACAGTACCCACCTGACCGTAGAACACCATTGAACATGGCAAACATGGACGTCTTGCTACAGACCATGATAAACATGGCCAGTGCGCAACAGGAAGCAAACCGGTTGCAGAATGAACAGATACATGAAGCAAGGGTAGAAAGAGTGGCTATTTTTCAACGGTTGGAACAAGTGGCTACAGCCCCTACTTCCTCTACTCCATCTGCAACCAATGCATCAATCAGGTCAACACATGTCCTGAACAAGATGACAAGCGGAGACGACATCGAGGCCTATCTCTTAGCCTTCGAGAGGACTGCAATACGAGAGGGCTGGTCACGTGATAAGTGGGCCGGAATTGTCGCACCTTTTCTGGTTGGAGAGGCCCAAAAAGCTTACTTTGACCTGGCTCAAGAGGAAGCTGACAGTTACGACGTACTCAAAGCTGAGATCTTAGCCCGGGCTGGGATTACTACTGCTTTGAGAGCCCAAAAATATCACGCATGGAGCTTCAAGATGTCACTACCGCCAAGATCGCAAATGTTTGATCTCATCCACTTAGCCAAGCGGTGGCTAAAACCAGATGAGAACAGCAGTCACCAGGTTATTGATCTCCTGGTGATGGATCGATATCTCAGAGCCCTTCCATCGCCTATGAGAAAGTGGGTGGGCCAAGGAGATCCAACTACACTGAATGAGTTTATCTCATTGGTGGAACGCCAACTAGCGGCCGAAGAGTTGGTGCGCACAACTGCGAACCCCAGTCCTAAAACTTCAACACCTGACCCGGTGGAAAGGAAGCAGCGCGTCTACTTCAAGACGGGTAAGCCCTCTACAAGGGGTAATGAAGAGCGGCATACAGTCGTGAAGGGACAAATGCAGGGGGCGGGGCGTGGTATAACATGTAAACGAGAGGGAATTGATTACTCTTTTTACAAATGTTATAAATGTAATGCAATGGGTCACATTGCTAGGCACTGTCCGCAGACGGAAGGGCCTATGCAGTGCAATATGGGGCATCACTTTTGTGGTAGCATTGTAATACCAGGGAAGCTGGAAGGCAAAGCTCCCTATGTAGCAGAAGTAGGTATAAATGGAACCATAGTTAACGCTCTCATTGATACTGGTAGCTCATTAACGTTAGTAGCAGCAGATTTAATAGCTACAAACCAATTGGACAATAATTTCACCATAGGTATTACATGTATACATGGGGATGTGAAATGTTACCCCACCACTCTGGCTACTGTGTTATTTCAAGGGCAAGTGTACACTCTGAGAGTGGGTGTGGTGCGCAGTTTACCCCATCGTGTAATCCTTGGTAGAGATTATCCAGGATTCAAAGACCTGGTAACCATAAAGAGGGAATTGGCATGCCCAAAGCTAAAAGATACAGTAGGGAATACTACTGATGAGAGTCTAGCAACATTGTTTCCATTTAGCGATGCATCCTTGTTTGAAGGGCCACGGCCCCATAAAATTTATAAGAGTCGTCGACAAAGACGCCTAGAAAAATGGAAAGTGTCACCAGGTAGAAATGTCTTGGTGGGAGAAGTTGGAAAAAGGGCGGGGAAAGGTGTAAGCACCCAGTGCTCCCCCAATGACATATTAGAGGAAACTGGTGAAGAGGTTGTGGAGATAAGTGACGGTGGGGTAGATAATTGGTATGATACATTTTCTCCTTCAACCAGGAATTTTGGGCGGGATCAAGCGCAGGATCCCACGCTAATAAACATTAGAGAGAAAGTGGTTTCTATTAATGATGTGCCCGTGGAGAATGTAACTGTTAACCCACAAGAGCATTATCTCATTAAAAATGACTTGTTGTATAGGGTTACGGTAATTAATGGTAATCAAGTAGAACAGCTGTTGGTACCCAAGGCATATCGTTTACTGGTGTTAAAATTAGCACACAATCATTTGTTTGGTGCCCATTTGGGAAGTGAGAAAACATTACAACGTATAGTGCAAAGGTTCTATTGGCTAGGGATTAACAAAGAAGTAGAACGGTTTTGTAAATCCTGTCCTGAATGTCAAAGAGCTAGCCCCAGACCTAGTTTCAGAGCTCCTCTACAGCCTATGCCTATTATAGAGGTACCCTTCGAAAGGATAGCTATGGATCTGGTAGGTCCGCTGAATAAATCAGCTAGGGGACATGAATATGTTCTGGTAATTTTAGATTACGCCACTAGATACCCTGAAGCGATTCCTTTACGGAACATGGCATCAAAAACCATTGCCAAAGAGTTAATCCAGGTATTTTCTAGGGTGGGAATCCCCAAAGAGATCCTGACGGATCAAGGGACCCCGTTCGTCAGTAAACTGATGAAAGATTTGTGTAAATTGCTGCAAATAAAGCCAATTAAAACATCTGTTTACCATCCACAAACGGATGGATTAGTAGAACGTTTTAATAAAACCCTTAAATCAATGTTAAGGAAGGTGATATCCAAGGATGGGAAAGACTGGGATTTACTGTTACCCTACTTAATGTTTGCAGTTAGAGAAGTACCCCAATCTTCCACAGGCTTCTCGCCATTTGAATTGTTGTATGGGCGTCAACCACGGGGAATATTAGACGTTGCCAGGGAAACGTGGGAGGAGCAAAACAAAGTAGGTAAAAATATAGTGGACCACATTATCCAAATGCAGGACCGGATAGATAGGGTCACTCCCATTGTCACTAGTCACCTTAAACAGGCACAGAGGAAACAGGCAGTGCAGTATAACAAACTGGCTAAAGTTCGTCAGTTTAACCCTGGAGATAGAGTGATGGTGTTAGTCCCTACTCCAGAAAGTAAGCTCTTTACCCATTGGCAGGGACCTTATGAAATTATCGAGGCAGTGGGGCCAGTAAATTATAAGGTGCGCCAACATGATAAGCGTAAGAAGGAACAGCTATATCATGTTAATTTATTAAAGCCATGGGTAGATAGAGAAGCTTTAACAGTTGAAACTGGACAGGCAATTCGCAGTCCAGAGACACCCGTAGAAAATAATATGGAGAAAGGTGGTAAAAAGGGTCAAATAAATGTAGGACCGGACCTTGCAGAAAAACAGGTACAAGAAGTACGTAGAATGGTACAACGGCACAGTGAAGTGTTTTCCTTAACTCCGGGCCGAACAAGTGTTATAGAGCATGACATTGTGACAGCCCCGGGTGTTAAAGTTAGAGTCAGACCATACCGCATACCGGAAGCAAAGAAAGCAGATGTTCTGAAAGAACTAGAGTTAATGAAAACCCTAGACGTAGTCGAAGAATCACATAGCCCATGGAGTAGCCCAATTGTCATGGTGGCTAAGCCCAATGGCACTTGGCGCTTTTGTAATGACTTCCGACAGTTAAACGCTGTATCAAAGTTTGATGCCTACCCCATGCCTAGGGTAGATGAGCTTATTGAGAGGCTAGGTAAGGCGAGGTATTTAACAACGTTGGACCTTACCAAAGGATATTGGCAAATCCCATTAACACCGGGTGCACGGGAGAAAACAGCTTTTTCCACACCGTGGGGATTGTACCAGTATAAGGTAATGCCTTTTGGGTTGCATGGCGCACCGGCATCGTTCCAACGCCTAATGGATAAAGTTCTAAGACCTCATTTAGAGTATGCCTCTGCGTATATTGATGACATTGTCGTGTTTACAGAGTCGTGGGAAGATCATTTAAAAAAGGTGGAAGCCGTTTTGGGTAGCTTAAGGGACGCAGGTTTAACAGCGAACCCTGAGAAGTGTTATGTAGGCTTGAAAGAAGCAAAGTATTTAGGGTATGTGGTAGGTGGTGGTATTATCAAACCTCAGGTCAGTAAGGTAGAAGCCATAAAGAGCTGGCCAACCCCGCAAACAAAAAAGCAAGTGAGGGCATTTTTAGGTTTGGCAGGGTATTACAGGAGGTTTGTACCAGAATTCTCAACCATTGCAGCACCACTAACTGATTTAACTAAAAAGTCAGCTTTGAATAAGGTTAACTGGACCACGGAGACGGAGGCAGCGTTCCGGGAGATCAGTAAAATATTGTGTAGTGAACCAGTATTAACGGTACCTGATTTTGCAAATAAATTTATCTTGCAGACAGATGCGTCTGAAATAGGACTAGGAGCAGTACTGTCGCAGATAAAGAATGGTGTAGAGCACCCAGTCATGTATTTAAGCAGGAAGCTCATGCCTAGAGAGACTCGTTATGCAGTAGTGGAAAAGGAGTGCTTGGCTGTGAAGTGGGCAATTGAGTCCTTAAAGTACTATTTGTTAGGACGAGAATTCATCTTAGTCACTGATCACTCGCCGCTGAAATGGATGAAGGAAAATAAAGAACGGAACGCGAGAGTGACTAGATGGTTTCTAGCTTTACAGCCTTACAAGTTCACAATTGAACATCGTAGTGGTAAGCAGAATGCCAATGCTGATGGCCTCTCTAGAATACATTGTTGGGGTAGTAAGGTCGCTCGAACCGGTAGGTTAGAGCTGAGTGGGAGGATATGTAGAAGGAATGAGGTATACAGAGGGTACAATAAAGTAAAGGAAGTAAAAGGAACGGTTGTACCAAAATGAAATCGCTGTATAAAGGAGATGAATGTGTTGCTGGTTGTTTTTAAATCCCGTTGTGAGAAGTAAGGGATAGAGTGAACTACAGAACCCATAATCATTAGCGTGACCAGTCAATGCGTACTGGGTAATTAGCGCAGGTTTAAATTGACTGGTGAAGCTAATGAGAGGGGGGGTCGTAGGAACGGTGGAGAGTTCCGTGTTGATTGTAGAGACGGCGAAAGTCTACAATATTAAAAGTGTTGAAGTAGTTGGAGACGGCGTACGGTGGAAGATTTAAATTGAACAACGAAGCACAGTTCAGTTTATGAAGAAGGAAAGCTGTAAGCTTTCTTTTATTAACCTGAAGAGGCACTTCGGATTTATAAAAACAACCAGCAATTGAAACGTCTTTTAAAGTTGGACGAAGTACAGAGGCTTAAAGAAAGGGTATGTAAACCCAGGTTTTGCATTGTTATTCATTCGCTGTTACCAGACAGACGGCCTGTGTTAATGTGTACAGGGAACTGGCGTTCTTTGTGGGACTGACTGATTGTTAAGATTCTTGCGGTGCACTAACAACACCGAGGACGCTGCTGGGAAGTACCACACTGCTTGTGCACACAGAAAGTGCGCGTCTGTTCTGGTGAGACGTGAAGTAACAGCGTGTTTAATTATTTTACTCAACGGAGTGGATTTACAATGCATATAAGTCAGTGACTGTTATATCTCTGAGCTACGGGGAACAAAGGCTGAGAGAAGCAGAGATTGGCGCACACGGTGTACAGTGGAAGAAAAAAACACCGTGTGCTTTATTTGAAGTACTGTTTTATTAGTTGTTAGGATTGGTCTCTGGACGGTATACTTTTTAACTTTAAGACCTGCAGCATATAAAGGACTTCCACCAAGTACCAGGAGGGGCAGTCGTGTCCACCTTGCAGTACAGGACCTCTGTAACCCAGGAGCAGCAGAGCTGAACCAACGTACTCGCTGGAGGAGGGGTGGCCTGTCTGTGCACTGCCTCTAGAGGGGACTGGAGGAACTGTATGCAACGCAGGAATAAAGTAACTGTGGTTTATAAGGGTTGGGAGTGCCCACTAGAAAGCTGAACCTACTCACCTTGCAGTTCCACGCCAGGAGGTTTAAGTGGATGGTGAGCGACGGACCTGAGACAATCCTGAACTTTATTACGTGTATGATTTACTCCCTCAAGACTACAGGGACACTCTATGTTGTGTTGTGGATAACGCAGAAAGAGCAGCAGCACAATAAAAGTTACTGTAGTTTTGCATTTCCTGTGTGGCGTCCATCTGTTCACCCTGTTCTACACCTTCTGGCTATCCTACACATTACGTAACTAATACCAACCGGTTACAATATATATATATATATATATATATATATATATATATATATATATACACACACAGTGCCTTGCAAAAGTATTCAGACCCCTGACCAATTCTCTCATATTACTGAATTACAAATGGTACACTGAAATTTCGTTCTGTTTGATATTTTATTTTAAAACACTGAAACTCAAAATCAATTATTGTAAGGTGACACTGGATTTATGTTGGGAAATATTTTTAAGAAAAATAAAAAACTGAAATATCTTGCTTGCATAAGTATTCAACCCCCACACATTAATATTTGGTAGAGCCACCTTTCGCTGCAATAACAGCTTTAAGTCTTTTGGGGTAAGTATGTACCTGCTTTGCACACAGTGTCGGAGTGATTTTGGCCCATTCTTCTTGGCAGATTTGCTCCAGGTTGTTCAGGTTGGTTGGACGACGCTTGTGGACCGCAACTTTCAAATAGTGCCACAGATTCTCAATGGGATTGAGATCAGGACTTTGACTGGGCCACTGTAGGACATTCACCTTTTTGTTCTTGAGCCACTCCAATGTTGCTTTGGCCTTGTACTTGGGATCATTGTCCTGCTGAAAGGTGAATTTCCTCCCAAGCTTCAGTTTTTTAGCGGACTGAAGCAGGTTCTCTTGCAGTATTTCCCTTTATTTTGCTCTATCCATTCTTCCTTCAATTTTAACAAGATGCCCAATCCCTGCTGATGAGAAGCATCCCCACAGCATGATGCTGCCACCACCATACTTACTGTAGGGATGGTGTGTCTTGAGGCATGGGCAGTGTTAGGTTTGCGCCACACATAGCGCTTTGAGTTTTGGCCAAAAAGCTCTATCTTGGTCTCATCTGACCACAAAACCTTTTCCCACATCGCAGCTGGGTCACTCTCATGCTTTCTGGCAAACTCCAGACGTGCTTTCAGATGGTACTTTTTGAGTAACGGCTTCTTTCTTGCCACCCTCCCATACAGGCCAGTGTTATGCAGAGCTCTTGATATGGTTGACTGGTGCACCATTACTCCACTCCCAGCCACTGAACTCTGAAGCTCCTTCAAAGTGATTGTTGGTCTCTCTGTGGCTTCTCTCACAAGTCTCCTTCTTGTTTGAGCGCAGAGTTTTGAGGGACGGCCTTTTCTTGGCAGTGCCTGGGTGGTGTGATGCAGCTTCCACTTCCTGATTATTGATCCAACTGTGCTCACTGGGATATCCAAACACTTGGATATTATTTTGTACTCTTTCCCTAATCTAGGCATTTGTATTACTTTATCTCTAACTTCTGTAGAATGCTCTTTGGTCTTCATTTTCCTTCAGATTCACAGCCTGACCAATGATCCTTCAACAGTGGGGTTTTTATCTAGAAAATGTGACAGCAACTTTAATGGTTCACAGGTGGAGGCCAATGGTAAGGTAATTGTGTCCTGGTTAGGGCAATTTCTTTCATCGGTCTAAACTGGGAGCTTCCACAGCACAGGGGCTGAATACTTATGCAAGCAAGATATTTCAGTTTTTTATTTTTCTTAAAAATATTTCCCAACATAAAACCAATGTCACCTTACAATAATTGATTTTGAGTTTCAGTGTTTTAAAATAAAATATCAAACAGAACGAAATTTCAATGTACCATTTATAATTCAGTAATATGAGAGAATTGGTCAGAGGTCTGAATACTTTTGCAAGGCACTATATATATATATATATATATATATATATATATATATATATATATATATATATATATATAAATAATCGGTAAATCTATATATTAACCAGTAAATGTGTAGATTTACCAGCTCAGCTGTAAATCTATACATTAACCAGTAAATGTGTGGATTTACCAGCTTAGCGGTCAATGTATAAAATAACTAAGGAGATGGTAGTAAACAATCTATTTTACTTACATTCACCATCACTGTCTGGCAACAACAATTCACAATACAAAATAATGTTTTGCTGGCAAAATTGTTGCACACTGTATGATTCTCACTGAAATGTAAAACATGCGTGCATTTAGGTTATGCTTTTTTTCTAAATGAGTTCAACTTAATAATACTAAATCACACTTAGTAGAGACTTGAGTTTTGCTGAAGAGATGTAATTATTACCATGCCTAATGTTTGCCCTATCGTCAATTTTATTTATTTATTTATTTATTTATTTACATAAAGCGAAAGACACGGGGGGATAAAATCGTTAGAAATAAAACTAGAAATCGGTCTCTAATCATGTCCGTGTATAGGATAAAACATTAATACATGGTCTCTGCTATATATATATATACATTATTATTATTATTAATATTATTATTATTATTATTATTATTATAAAAATAATATTACAAGAAGGGATGAAGTTTAGAAAGATTAATAAAATAATACAAAAAATCCTAAGGCTGGAGTTTAAGAAAAATAAATAATAAATTAGTTACCCAAATTACCCAAGTACAGTATGTAAAATATATTTTTTTTATTTTTGTCATTAAGCTCCCTGACGTTAGTTTATTTCCTAATTCACTTCAAATGCTGTAGCATTAACTACCATCTCCTTAGTTATTTTATACATTAACCGCTGAGCTGGTAAATCTACACATTTACTAGTTAATCTATAGATTTACCGATTTTACACATGAACCGTAACCATAATCATACAAATGTATAGCACCTACCAACAGCACTTTTCCTTCCAGTTTCTGTCAAAAAGTCCCTTCCTTGGATGAAAAAAAATATAATAATTTAATGCTGTTTCTGAAATACTTTTAATTTACAAATTCTTTATCCTACTAAATGAATACAGCACCAAGTCCCCATTAAGCTATTTTTGGGGATTTGGGGATAATAATAATAATAACAATAATAATAATAATAATAATAATAATAATAATAATAATAATAATAATAATATAAAATGAACATGATAACTAAACTAGCAATAGGCAACTCATATGTTTAATTTAAGGAATCAATTATCCTTGATGTAAATAGTTTCTTATTAGTTTTGTAACCAGTTTTATTTTCCTTTCACAATCAAAAGTAGAACATTAGATCTTAAGTGACCACATCAAAACTAATGCTGAAGACATTTAACAAAGTACCTGTTTTTGTAGAGCCAATATACTGGAATGACTTTGCTACCTTGTGGTAAAGTAGGCTGTAACTTCAACCATGCTTTATGCACCAATTTGTATGTTTTTATTACTGTTGTTTTGGGATGTGTGGAATAATACAGCTTTGCAATGCAGCCAAAGAGAGAAGAAACACCCAGGGATAAACCAGACAGAACATTAACACACGCACTGGGGGACCTGGAGACAGGTCACTGGGAGGGCAGCCAAGCAGCAGCACCACCACATGTGAATCAAGTGCAGAGCCCTGTCACGGTGAAACTAGCCAATAATCTGATTTACAATGAAAGTGGAGACCCTGAAAACTGATATACATAACTGAATGCACTCTACACACCATCAATACTAATTATAGCTGTAACTCGTGACCTCAGACCCTTAAGTGGGCCCTGAAATATAAATACATTTGTATTTATTTTTTTAAAGTATAAAAATCAGTGACTCAATAGTTGTCACAAACAAAGTAATTTCATGTATTGTTTCAGCATGCCTGTGAAGCGCCAAGCCAGGTTAGGGTTAGACCATACCAATACATGTCGGGTTCATTTGGGGTTACCTTGAATCAGTAGGTGTCCAGCCTTGTTCCAGTTTGGAGCAAGTTTAGCTGTGAGTGTATAGGAGAGGCATGTCTGCAGCACACCTGGTAGTACTCTCTGTGGAGAATCCATCTGCCAGTAAAAATAAAAAGGCCCTTATAAATGGGCAGCAGTGTGGAGTAGTGGTTAGGGCTCTGGACTCCTGACTGGAGGGTCGTGGGTTCAATCCCACGTGGTGGACACTGCTACTGTACCCTTGAGCAAGGTACTTTACCCAGCTCCTGGTCCAGGCCCTGGTACTCTCCCGCCTAGACTACTGCAACTCCCTCCTGGCTGGCCTCCCTGCGTCCGCCACCCGTCCGCTCCAGCTCATCCAGAACTCTGCTGCCCGCCTAGTGTTCTCTCTGCCTCGCTTCGCCCACGCTACTCCACTACTCCGCTCACTCCACTGGCTCCCGATCACCGCTCGCATCCAGTTCAAGACTCTTGTACTAGCCTACAGATGCCTTGACCAGTCTGCACCCAGCTACCTCCAGACCCTCATCTCTCCCTACACCCCCACTCGACCTCTCCGCTCCGCCTGCACTAGAAGACTAGCTCTACCACCGCTACGCTCCCCTGCCTCCAAAGCCCGCTCCTTCTCCACCCTTGCTCCGCAGTGGTGGAATGACCTTCCTACAGATGTCAGGACTGCCCAGTCCCTGACCACATTCCGGCGCCTCCTTAAGACTCACCTCTTCAAAGAGCACCTGTAGAACTCCTCTGTTTGTATCCTGGGACACTATCACCCTTCATGTAAATGTGCTTTATTTTGCTCTTATCAGCCCCTATTTTACTGCATTTAATCCTGTACTTCAGAATACTGTAATCTGCCAAGTTTTTAACCTGTAGTACTTTGTATTTAATCACATCCTGATGTAACTATCACTATTTAATCATATCCTGATGTAACTATCACTATTACCTGCTGTATTATTGAATTGTGGTTTGTCAAACTTGTACTTTACTTGTTTTATTGTATTTCTTGCTCTTATTGTATTACTTGTATTGTAACGCTTGAAATGTTTTTGCTTACGATTGTAAGTCGCCCTGGATAAGGGCGTCTGCTAAGAAATAAATAATAATAATAATAATACTTTACCTAGATTGCTCCAGTAAAAACCCAACTGTATAAATGGGTAATTGTATGTAAAAAAAAAAAAAAAAAGTGATATCATGTAACAATTGTAAGTCGCCCTGGATAAGGGCGTCTGCTAAGAAGTAAATAATAATAATAAACGATTTCAATCTATCTGAATTACTGAACTGTTCTGTTTTAAAATGTCACCAATAACAATCTAAACAACAAAAATAATACATTAAGATAAATCTGATATGTCATGTCCATACAAAGTTGCTCTTTAAAGGGTACATAAGGACCTTTTTATTTTATTATGTTACATGTTCCCATATGTTGCTACAACTGTTTACGTAAGGTGTGTGTATTGTTTTTCTGTTTTTTATTTACATTTTGACCACTTTTTTAAACTTTTAAATCACATTCCTTGCCTCAAGCTGGCTTCCCACGTACCGGCATGGACCTCTCAGAATACATTTCCCATCACCCTCCTGCTCATTGGTAAATCCATCTCAGTTACATATGTGAGCAGGAGGATGATGGGAAATGTAGTTCCGAGAGGTCCATGGGAAGCCATCTTGAAGCAAGGAATGCAATTTAAAAGTTTAAAAAAGTGGTCAAAATGTAAAAAAAAAAATTAAAACAATACACACACCTTAAGTCAACAGTTGAAGCTACACATGGGAACATGTAACACAATAAAATAAAAAGGTCCTTATATATCCTTTAAGCTGTAGTGGGACATATTGTCAAAGAGTTTACTCGTCTTTAATTAACTCCTGTTTTATGAAAAGAGAAAAACCCATTGAATTTACAAAACTAACACAGTAATCCGTCGCATATCCGCCTGTCACATATCCGCCTGTCACATATCCGCCCTAACCATTTATCCGCCATGATCAATCTCTTCTGCAACGTTAGTTTATTATTGAACAGAGAAGATTAGTTCAGAGATTGTAGATTCTACCAAAGTGTTTGTACACTCTGTTGTATGTACTCTGTGCGCTACCATTGCTTGTAGTGTTACATGAGCTGTTTAGTGTGTTGATATGTAAATAAATCCTGTTTGCCTGCGGGGCGTATCAACTTCAACCTCCGTCTCGATGTCCTGCCTGTCACTCAGCAGCAAATGCAAGCACCCACATGGCAGACAGCTACCCTGTCACAAGCATTGATACCCTGTATCTTTCTAAACAAGGGACTTAGGGGAGCTCCCTAATAAAAGCTGAATCTCAACAATAATTGTGTGAATATAGTAATTGTTACAGCTGTGTACAATGGTATTTAAAACAGGATTAATTTATCTGCCTTTTTACATATCCACCCTTACTCTGGTCCCACCGCAGTCGGATACGAGACGCATTACTGTATCAAACATTTAAGTAATGTTACTGAAGGTATCTTAAGCACTCTCATGTTGTTTGTTTCTTTAGATGTTTTGGAAATATAGCCCATGTCTCCTAATGACTTTAAACATTACACTGTAAATATAATTCCCTGTTGTTTGTTAACTGCATTTTTTTAGATTAGCCTTCAGTGTACTGTGTATTTATCATATAACAGTGTAAACAGTGTAACCAATAAGAGTAGCTTACCTTAGCTTCATGTCTTTGGGTGTAGGCTTGTATACTTCCAGATTTGAAAAATGTAATCTAAAATACAGTAAAATTCAACACAAAATATTTTTCAGTTTATAATAATAAAAAATGTGTGTCAATTTAAAATATATTTTAAGAGTTCAGTGTGGAAAAGGTTTGTGTCTTTAAATGTGGTTGCTTTCAATAAAACATTTTAATAATAAAACATATTTTCTTCAATCCACTCACTGCCATTATTACAGTGATTTCACTGCATGTTCCTGGTACAGGAGAAGCAAGGAGGTCTGGATAAAGGAACAACAGTTCTCTGAAATGAAAGAAAAATGTATGTACTGTAAGCTCTCTCTCTGGTCAAATACCCAAAACAACTCATGAAGAGTCAATTGCACACAATCCACTCAGTTACACCAGATTAATAAATCGCACAAGAGCCCCTTTACCTGCACATCTTCATCTGTTTATTTCTGGCATCACCATCACTGGGGTCACAGAGCAAAGATACATTTACACCACACAGCTTGCGCAGGTCAGGTAAACTCACAAAGAACAAGGATTGTAAATTGATTCCATTCATTTTGCCCTTTAAAAAAAAAGGAGTTTAATTTTGTACCTTATTATGTAAATTATGTTTACTGTGCACAAAGATACAGCATTCATGGATTATAAAACAGCCAACAGTTGTGTAAAGTAATCCTATATATATATATATATATATATATATATATATATATATATATATTTTAAATGATTAGAGTAAAATTATCTATATGTATTTGATTATTAGCTTGATTCATTTGAACAAATGCAATGAATAAATATAGAAGATAAGGAAAATATGTTCATCAATTTAAAAATAAAACGGTGTTAGCTTAACTTAGAAAGTACGTAACTTAAATTACTTTCATTGTTTTTATTTTGTCTGAATTGAACACCAGCCCAATAAATACGGGTAGGCCAATATGAAGTTATAAATTAAGGTACAACAATGACACGCTGCGCTGCGTCTTATTCAAATAAGAGTTTTCAGATAAATAATAATAATAATAATAATAATAATAATAATAATAATAATAATAATAATACAATTAGGTACAAATACAAAGTTTTCTATTTAGATAACACTGTAAACTTACTTGCCTGTAAAAGAAAAAATCACCTCAGGTTGTCAGAATGCAAAACTAATCATCCCGCCTTCTGGTTTGAAACCTTTTTTCAACCTGCTGAAACGTCGCGTGACAGTTAGATTCCTAGTGACGTGTCCGAATGGCTGCGCTCCTGAATTGGGAAACTGTAAACTATTTTGTAATGGATAGTTCAATACGGTAACAAGTCGTACTGCCCAAATATAGTTGATACTATTTATGATGCCGAAAATGCTGTCACTTAAAATCAAATGATTCAAATCACAATTAGTCTAACCCAACTGCTAAAGTCCTGCTTATTGATTATATCCACTGTACCTGGCAAATGCATACATGCTTCTCAGGTATTCTACATTATTTTCCTGTAATATTAAGTGAGTTAAATCAACGTTCATGGTACAGTTTTGACTTAAACCAGGCCAGACTGTTCTCAATAATAATAAAGACTCATGTTGTAAACTTCCACGTTAGCACCAGAGTGTAATATAATACTACACTGCTGCAGTACCCTACCCACTAATGCAGTAGTTTGGACACAGTATTGAACTTAAACTAAGAGTACATTCTGAAATAAACTTCTATCTTCAGCTGTTTAATGTATTACCGGTGATGAGCCACGGGAAATTGCTAGAACGTGAAAAAAAAAAGTAGATATTACTGCGCATGCGCAAATGGTTGAAATTAAAGGGCGGGTTCGCGGCACTAGGTGGTATTTTCTATTAGTGAACTTTAATCGTTGAATACCCTGTATATCTTCGTTTTTGTTTTAAATTGGCCACAATTACATTGTAAAATACAATAAACGTTTAAACTTAAAAAAGCTACATTTACGAGAAAAAATATTTTGCTGTACCACAGACATAAATCACATCGTTTTAATAACACCTTTTAATATGACATACTGTTAAATTATTTGTTGTTATTATCTATCATAATAATTTAATCGTAGTGGTTAACTTTACCTTTCTACCCTGTTTACAAAGGGTGATACACCCCTTCAGAAAAGGTGTTTTAATAGATGATACTGCACTCCCTCAGAAAAAGGTGTTTTATGAGATAGCGCACCCCCTCAGAAAAGGTGTTTTAATAGATAGTGCAACCCGTAGAAAAGGTGTTGTAATAGTCATGAGATACTGCACCCCCTCAGAAAAATGTGTTTTATGAGATAGCGCACCCCCTCAGAAAAGGTGTTTTAATAGATAGTGCAACCCGCAGAAAAGGTGTTGTAATAGTCATGAGATACTGCACCCCCTCAGAAAAATGTGTTTTATGAGATAGCGCACCCCCTCAGAAAAGGTGTTTTAATAGATAGTGCAACCCGCAGAAAAGGTGTTGTAATAGTCATGAGATACTGCACCCCCTTAGAAAAGGCGTTTTCATAGCCGAGTTTTTTACTTTTCACACACTATAACGTGACGTCAATTCAAACGCTATACAGGTTTTTCACAACCCTCTCTTTCACATTTGCGGACCAAATATCACAGGCAAGATGGGGGGGAGGTCTGTGATTATAACAGTGCAGCAATATCCAGTTCTTTATGATAAGCAGCACAATAAATATCTCGATAAAGAATACAAACAGAAATTATCGGAAAACATAATTGAGGAAATCGGAATTCCAGGTAAAGCACAATGTTTAGTATGTTAAAATAAACAGACTGTTTTGACTACAAGTTTTCGTGAAACGTCCGGGTGTAGCTTCTGTGCATCAGTTACCGCCGCCCATTACTAAATGTAAACTACACAACAAATCACGTATCTAATTATATCCAGTAGCATACGCAGGTAGGCATTGATTACATACAGCTAATTATGCTGTCTGATATGTTATTATAAAGGTAGTATTCAGTGCCATACCATAGGTTCGATTTTTTTTACCCTAGAAAACGGTGAATAAATGCTATAGTGTGTATAGCCCGAAACATGAAGTATATTTTTTATCAAACTCGTTTTGTGATAAATGTAGAAACAGAGGAAATACTCATTTTTCAATCATTATTACAGTCTAATGTAATGCAGAGTTATGTTTACCGTTATTAATACTAGGTTCCACAATTGCATTTGCATTGTCTGCTGCTGTATGGTTGCTATGATTTTGATGTGACTGGAGGTGAACGAGACGGAGAAGATACGGGCGCTTGTAATAAAATACACATGTACACATAAGATACACATTTTTATTTTGTATTCATGATAAAATGAAAAAAAAAAAAACACGATCAATTTAACACAAATGTAATCGGAGTTGTGTACTCGCCGTACCCCAGACATGTACCATATTCTATTTTCCTTTTCTTGTGTCAGAATGGGGACATGCATAAAGGGGATGAATTACTATGTAATACGTTAATAGTGAACAATACATTATTATTATTTTTTTATTTTAAACACGCCAAGTTTCGTTTCCACCTTTCCGATGATGAAGGGGATGCAGTATAGCCTATCATGTGTTGTTCAATGTCACGTTAGGTCACGTTACAGACCCGCACTATCTCCGGCTACACCTGCTTTTTTTCCATTTCAAACACTGTGTTCATATATATATATATATATATATATATATATATATATATATATATATATATATATATATATATATATATATATATATATATATATATATAGTATTCCTTGTATCATTAGGGCAGAATGCACCCCCGTTAGCATGGATTGACTCTTCTGGCATTCTTATTTCCTATCAACTTCCACCTACAAAACTTTATCCCCACAGTTCATTGTCTCATTACGTCACTAGTGGCCTCTTGGAATGGCACCTTTATTAACCAATGAAGCGTTTGGTAAAACAATCACCCTTCGCTTGAGATCTCAGCTGCAATTATCAGCAGTGGGTGTAAGGTTCTCTAGGCGGGACTTCATCAAGTATGTTTGTGTGCCAGGAAGTTCAGTGACATAGCTTGCTACTGCAACGCCGACTGAGTAGAGAAGGGCAAATTGTTTTTACAAAAATGGTCGAAAAGGAAGAAAGTAAAGACGAAGTTAAATACTACAGCTTGGAAGAAGTACAGCAACATAATTCTTGTAAGAGCACATGGCTTATTATCCATAACAAGATATATGATGTCACGAAATTCTTGGAAGAGGTAAGATACGTTTAGGACTTTTAAAGCAAACATGGTTTTCTTACAATAACAATTGCCTAAGATGCAACTTGGCAACAATTCTCGATTCATTCTATTAAAACGTAAAAACAAAGTAGATCTGTTTAAAATGTCTGTTGTGCACTGGTATTGTTAAATGCATTGTCTGTAATAAGAGTAGACAACATTGTGACAGATATTGCAACAAGCAGAGTGAATTTTCGTGTTCTTATACTATACACTAGTACGCGTTCCTTCCTAAACTGTAATACTATACTGCAGCTGTGCATAAGTGGTACATGCTTATTTAACCCTTTCAGGACCAAGCATTTTTCAGTGGGAGGCTCCCCCAGGACCAGGCATTTGACACTTCCTATAAAAATGCACTACAAATATATTTTTACAGTAGCACCATGGAAATGGTGTCCTTTTTTTCAAAATACTGGGGAACATTATAAAGTACTTCAGAAACCATACAAACTTTTTTCTTTTTTTTTCAACACAATATATATATATAACATGGTTATTTTTAAATAATGTAACGATAGACAAAACAAGTTTTACAGCTTGCTTTCACAGACCCTGATTAGCACAAGTCTTGGACTACCAATGGTACATTAGGTAAGGTAGAAAAGTATTTTTTTATATAGAAGATAAATGTTATAATTTTGTATTTATATAGAATTACAATGCAATCATTTGTGCTAAAGAATGCCCTGAGTAGGTTTCATCACAGGTAGACTAGCGGCTCTCTAGATGCAAAACTCTAAAATTGCATACAGAAAGACAGTTGGAAGGACAGAGAAACAGTATGTTTTATTTTATTAACAAGAGATAAGATTGCTCTGTGTGTACTCTGTTAAAATCAGGCTATACAAATTGGCGATTTAAAAGTGCATGCAAGGCTGCCATACCCAAAACGTGATGTGATTTCTCGATGGGCATCACTTCGCTGCGAAATGATCATGCACATCAGAGGTGACATTTGTGAAATGTCATATGTAACACTTTTTTTAGATTTCCTCTGTGTTAAAATCCATGCATGTACTGTGGAAATTACAACAATCAGTTCTCGTGGAACATTGATTAATTTCTATGTATTTTTAGTATTCAAACACTGTAAATAAATTACCAGATGTAGAGAGAAAAAAATAAAAGCAAGTTTCGAAGTAGCACACTAGAATCATCATTGGTACAAACATTTACTAGTGCAATTAATAATTGACATACCACTGGATGACTGTCTTCATGGATGACATTGCAAAAGATATTCAAATTGATAACTGTAAATCACACTCCACAGTTCTAGGCTATCCAGTTATTTGGCAGTGCACTCCCTGATGTTCCCCTTCACAGTTTTGATTATCGACAATCATTTTTCAGTACAAAATATAATCAAGACTAAACAAATTGTTGATAAGATCATAACAATACATTTGTACAACCGTACAACCACCTATCCTTGGTTATCCCAGCATTATCCCTAAAAGTTGCTGTTTGGTCCAGTCCAGGGCTGTAAAATGATTTAAAAAAATCCATGGGTAGCTTATCTCAGTATGGTATACGTTGATCAAATCTACCCCTGCGCAAAAGATACATGTATTTTCCTGGGCAGTAGGGAATGGACTTCTGCACTTGTTTATCAGTTTTGCTGATGGTGTATGTCAAATAAATGTTATATGGAAATAGGTCAAATGGTATCTGCTGTAAGAATCATGTGCCAAGGGAACATTTATTTATGAGAACCAGGATAGAAAGGAAAGATCATCTAACAGAAATCAGTACTTTTTTGTGACAAAAGAAGGGTGTGTGTGTGTGTGTGTGTGTGTGTATATATATATATATATATATATATAAAGTCATAGTGCCCATCGATGATGGCTCTACTGTGTGATAGTTGACCACTTTGACCACGACGGGAGTTAAGCGTCCCGAGCTGAAGGCCAAAGACAAAAGTCAAGGTCAACTATCACACGGTAGAGCCATCATCAGGAGGGCACGATTGCTATTAGAAAACAATTTTTACTGTTGTTTTAAAAAAAAAAAAAAAAAAAAAAAAGCACCTCAAAACCTTATCTTGAACTTGTACTGATTCATCAGCTACCTTTCCTCTGAGTAAAGACGTTCTATGAAAATAGTCCCGGGCATATTTTAAATAAAAAACAAGGATGTTAGTTTTTAATTAATAAATCGATTCTTTTTTTTCAACTTGTTAGGGTTTTAAATCCCTATTTATAATCTGGACATTGCCTGAGAAATGAATGCAGCAATTACTGAACAGTCTGTACGATGAAGTCTCTAAACTGCTTGTTATTGAAGCATCATTTTAGCTGACAGGGAGTGGATTGGCTGGTGTGGTAGTGACAGGAACATGATTCACTGCTTGATTGGTTGGTTTTGAGTCTTGTTTGGCGGATCCAGCCGAGGATAGTATTGTATCAAATTCAATATCAAAATACTTTTCAGCTAACCAATTCTTAAACACAGATACTGAACATTTGGTTTGTGTCTTGTTCTTAGTTCATTTCTTTGCAGTTCTAAGCAGGAATGTGATTTAAAAAAAAGCCGGTATACACACGGATTGATTTAAATTTGATTCACAGTTGGTGCTGAGACGTTCCAGCGGGCATCTACCATCTGTTAGAGCCCGCTAGAGCTGGAAGCTGATTGGCTGACGGTACTGAATCGTTTTCTAAATAAACATAATATTGATCTTTTATTTAATGTCTTGTAACAAATAAACTACAAAATCAAGTCTAATGGAAGCCATAATAATAGTACAGTATTTCATGTTAGATTTTGAAATGTCATATTTTTCAATTTTTGTCAGTTTCTCCTATCAATCAATCAATCAATCTTTATTTTATATAGCACCTTTAATAGTGGACCACCATCACAAAGTGCTTTACAAGATGCAGTAACTAGAGAGGGTGGGGGGGGGGTGATGTGATCATGTTTTTTACATCTGGTAAGGATCCTGGCAGAGGCATTCTGAACTAGCTGCAGTCGGTTTATGGTGCGTGCCGGGAGACCACCATAAAGAGAGTTGCAGTAGTCGAGTCGAGAGGAGACAAATGCATGACAAAGTATCTCCACATCTGGGAGGGAAAGGTAGGGATGGACTTTTGAGATGTTTTGAAGATGGTAGAAGGGGGGAAGGCAGCAGCAGACAGGGTTCAAGGCAGCTATATTGAGATTCTTAAGTTGAGTTTTAGAGAGAGATTTGAGGAGTCAAGACCCATGGTGATGAGCAGATCCAGGGTGTGTCCTCGGTTGTGAGTGGGGACGTTGACAGATTGAGAGAGTCCAAGACAGTCCAGAAGCGTGTTGAAGTCGGTCACTAGGGGGGAGGAAGGCAAGTCAACATGAATGTTGAAGTCACCTAGGAGTAGGATTTTGTCAGTAGAAAACTCTGCAATAAAAGCAGTTATTGTTAGGTGGACGGTAAATAACAGCAAGGGTGAGGGACATGGGAGAGGGGAGCTTGATGATGAGATGCCCAAAAAAGGCAGGCAAAAAAAGAACTGAGGAAGCGAGCACAGAATTTGCAATAACAGCAGTGCTCTCGCCTCGGCCAGTGAGGCGAGGTTTGTCAGAGAGGGAATAGCCCTTTGGGGTGGCTAGGTGCAGCGAGTGCATGTCGTTTACAGAGTTCCAGGTTTCAGCTAGACAGAGAATAGCAAGACTGACATCAGTTATAAGTTCACTGAGAAGCAGAGATTTGTTAGTCAGAGAACGACAATTGAAAAAGGAGATTTTCAAGTTTGTAGCAGGCAGCATAGGGGGAGAAGGAGTTAGTAACGGTATGTGCAGCAAGTACTTACCAGTGTTCATTCTGGGAGTGGAGAATGAGTGAGCCCGCTTTGTCCAGGGGATCCAGACGTTAGGTGTCAAAGTAGGAATGAGGCCTCTAGTAGCCATTGGGAGGGATTTGGAAAAGGTCATCACTCCACCTGTCCTCGCTCTGACTGCCACAGCTCAGACTGCCCATGAACAAGTGGCCCTTTTAGTGGCTGGCGCTTGGAACGGCTGCCGTTCTAAGACACTGTTCACCAATTTATACTGTCCTGCAGGTCTAGAGCTCCTGTTTACATCAATAAAGATGGATGCAGTATTGTATATAGAGAACAAATGTTTTCATTCAGTGCCGTAGTTTTCATTGTGTTTCATGGTTTCGTGTTTTTTTTATTTTTATACTACTGTAGGATGTGAGAGGATTTGCTGCAACATAAAAGTATTTTAACTTTTAATAATAATAATCAGTGGCAAATAATATGGTGAGCTACTATTTAGTACTGTAGTGACATGCGACAGCGAAAACACTGCCTCACAAGGCTATTCATGATTCAGGCCCCTGCTATTTATGTGAATTCCTTACTTATTCCTACATACTTTGAGATTGGCAAATTGTGGTCTCTTGGTAATTCCGGGAACTCGATTAAAAATCTATGGTGTGAGGGGCTCGCCTGGTAAAAGCACAGCCACGTGGTGCGCAGGTTCAAGTCCTGGCTATGCGAAGTCGCCGGTCTTCACTGGGGATTCCGAAGGGAGTGACGCATTGGCTGTGGCACTCCCGTGGGTCAGGGAGGCAAAACTGGCAGGGACTGTTTCTCCTCATTGCGCTGCAGCGGACCCTGCTGGCCAGACACCTAGTAAGTTCAGGCGGACACCTGCAGAGTTGGCCTTTGTCCTCCAGAGGCCGGTAGCTCGCTGACATCCGCTCTGGAGTTTCTGGGTGTAAAAGAGGAAGCTGCCTTGGTCGTGGGATTGGAGGACGCTCACTGAACCCTCGGTTCTCCTGAGCTGTGTGGGGAATTGCTACAGTGATATATACATTAAATTAAGCTCCTTTCACACTGGTGCTCCTAGACGTGTCTCAACCTGGGTTCTGGTCACCCGGGTCACAATCCCGCGTAGTGTGAAGCCACGTACTCTGGTCAAGCGAGGCAAAATGCATGATTGGTGTTCATAAGCGGACGAAGTAACAAACAGCCACGCCTGCGTGAAGGTTTCACTACCGCAAGGAACATCTCTGTTTATTCTATTTAGCCATATTTCTGTTGCTTGGGACATGCCATGAGCCAGATTGCAGGAATAAAGAAACATTTGCTCTGATAAATATTTGGGCTGACGATTCTATCCAGAAAAGCGTGGATGGAAGCGTCTGTAACAAGCACGCCATCTTGAAGGCCTGAACAGATGAAAGGGTGGTCATGTGAACATTGCTGCTTCCGGAGCATTGTGTACTCGCTTTGTGTTCTTGCTTCTGTCACCCAGGTCGACCCTGCTTCTTCAAAAAGCAGTGTGAAATCACATAGCCAACCCGCATGACACCGGGTCAAACCCGGGTAGAGCATGCCAGTGTGAAAGGGGCATGTGTGGCACTGATGAAAATTCAGAACAGTTGTGGATTTGTATTGGCAAGCAAAACCTTACATTCACCTTACAGTAAAGCTCTAGATTAGTAAAAGCTCTAGATTAGTAAGTAATAGACCTGCCTGGTATTTGGTTAGCTCAATTTTAGCAAACATATTTCCCATCTTTCCTTTTCAACCTGTTGTATTTTGTCTGTATTGCTTTCCGTCTTGCAGCATCCAGGAGGAGAGGAAGTACTCCGGGAGCAGGCTGGAGGTGATGCTACAGAGAGCTTTGAAGATGTTGGTCATTCTACAGATGCTCGGGAAATGACCAGCATGTACATGATAGGTGAACTTCATCCTGTAAGCATTTATTTATGCTTGTTTAATTGAAAACACACTTATTACCATTGTCTAAATGGGTTGAGACACAAATTCTGTTTTTTTTGTGGGCTGTAACTGGATGCAGGAAGTCTACCAAACAAACATAAAACAGTGTCTTTACTGAGAGCAGCCTTGAGATTTGCTTTTATAACAATTTGGGAACACAGCCACTAAAAGCAAAAAAAAAATGTGCCTACACATTTGTATTGGTCAGAATTAAAGAGAAAAATATATATATAAATAATTACAATGTTCAGTTTTCCAGTATTGAACAGAATCTCATGAGTGTGAGCTATTTTTTTTCCCCCCCGGGCCTGACTTTCGTGCATTCTTCCAATTATTATTTTTTTTTTTAAGTTTGTTTTTTGAAAACGTGCACTTGATAAAAATCTCTTGACTTTTGCCAACGCCTGAGTTTCAATGACAGAGGCCAGCAGCTGAGCAGAAGTTGGGAGAAAGGAATGTGGTTTACGTGTTGTAACCTTGTTTATTTATTTATTTTTTACCCACAGGATGATAGACCCAAAATTCAGAGACCAGCGGTAAGCTGACATTTTTAATAAATTACCTGAAAAAAATATATTTTAGTTAGTGTATTGCTTTGTTTAACACATTCATTTTTTAAAAGCCTAGTACTGGAGACTAGTCATACACAATTAGTCTTTGCTGTCCTTGTCCTTGGCTTAATAACCAAGCACATCTGTTTGGGAAGTCAGATTGCTCTCCCCTTGGTTTCTTTTCAATCGCTTGTCTAAGGCCAAACACCACATTTCCTTTTGATAAACAGTTAATATGTAATTTTACTGATTTGTTCTTTAAAAAAATAAACACAAGGTTACATAAACAAGGTAATACAAATAAAAGCACATAAAGTACTGTAGAAGCCACCCTAAAGAATATTTCTTAACAAAATGTATGTAAAGGACTTCCAATGCTAACATAAATATTAAATGTTCTTTAAGCACAGGCTGCTGTTTATCTAATGATAATATACATTTATATTTTATTTCAAATGATATGTTTCTGTTGCAATCCTTGAATGAGTTGTGTTCATTAAGTTTGATATTATATTTCAGGACACGTTAATTACAACAAAAAGTGAGACTTCAAGGTATGTATCGCCTCCAAACGCCCCAAAAATATATAGATAGTATTTTTTTTTTTTTTAATGTACTGTAGGAAGTATTGGCAACTGTTATTATGGCTGGGTGTATGTATTATTTCTAAAGTTTTATTACTGCACTGGAATGTCAGTACAGAAACAAACTGCAGATAAATTATACAGACTTGTCCAATGCTCAGTGCTGGTTTATAATTTTAGGGAATTTCTGAACATTTACTAATAAAAAACAAAGGAGTTTAAAGGGGGCAGCTTTTATCTTCATAACAGAATGTTATTGTAGTTTAGAAGTTGAAATGTCTATGTTTAAGTCAACAAAGTTAATTCATTTTTTTTTCACTGTTCCTTATCTTTTTATGATGTTTGTAATCATATATATATATATATATATATATATATATATATATATATATATATATATATATATATATATATATATATATTATATACAGGACCTATAGTAAGTATTCACCCCCCTTGGATGTTTTCACAGTTTGCAGACCTGCCAACCTTGACATTTTTTTTTGAGTAGCACTCTTTCACGCAGACATCGGGGGAGGAGGGGGGGGTCCAGGGTGCTTCCCCCCAGAATTGTTTTAGGGTATAAAACAGCTAAATGCTACACTCTGGTGAGTTTTGAGTATGAATTTTTCAGTAAAAAAATAAAATAATGAGATTAGCTATGATTGTTTCAGTTAAAATTTAATTTTGTTTACCTTATTATAGATTAAACATTTTTAATTTATACCATCTGAAAATTATTTCAAGGAAAAAGACTCGATCCATTCGTTTGTAGTGAGCGCTTCATAAAGTTAATATCAGTAAGCATATATTGGTAGTTCTGATATTACGTTATTATTAGTAGTAGTAGTAGTATTGTCCCACTTTAACATGCTTACTTGTATGGTGTTTTTTTTCGTAAATATTTAGCTATACAGTTAAACAGGATTACACTTATGCGGGTCGGTCATTCTCAGTCCTTGCATAAAAAAATATTTTACCGTTAACAAAATCCATAATGCTACATTAATGATCTTACTGAACTTCAATATAAAATCACAAACCAGCCGTTTATAACTTGTTTAAAGCACAATGAAACGGCATTTATCTACAATGTAATTGTACACTACTTGCAAAGTAAACAGAAGCCTTACGTACCTTAACCACATTAACAATGTTAATACTGCTCATTTTTGTAAAATCAAATTTTACTGACATCCCTGTATGGTAACAGGCGTTTGTGAAAAACGGGACAATGAGCCAAAAACAGAAAATTAAACTTAAATATTGTACTATATTATTATAATAAATGTTTGTACTTACTCCCTCGCCATTCTCGTAAAATCCTCATTCAGCTGTATTTTCTTTTCATGCGATGCAGTTATCTAAACCGAGCACATTTTTTTTTAAAAAAACGCAAGTGGGTTTTTTTCCCCAGACAAAAATGAATGCATAACTAATGTATTAATTAAAAAACAAAGGTACCGTAGCCAGTTTGAAATAATTTCCTCACAAGTCACAGTACTTCACACTCCCTCCAGTGTGTCCGAAACTGGCAGTTGAAACACAAGCGAGTCAGCTCAACAAAGCCTGATAAGCTACAGTAGAATGACAGTGATTATACAAGAAACTGGGTGGTAGGAATTTCTGTCAGTCAACCCACGATAACTTTTTTTTTTTTTTAAACAGAGGTTGCATCGTCAACTAAACTCAAAAGCTGATTGGTTATTCTATCGCGTAACTAAACTCAAAACCTGATTGGTTAATCTATCTTGCTTGCCTTGCCCTAAGGCTGACCCTGACGTTAGACTTTCTCTAACTACAGGCAACATCATAGACGATGAGCGAATTATGGATTACGTATTATTGCGTATCATCTATGATAAAAGCGAACCCGCGTATTACCAACTCAAAATGCGTAGCGGATACGCAAAATACGTAGAGGTTATCAGTTCTGCAGTTTGTTGTGTTACAACCTGAAATCTTGATGCATTTAAATGGGATTTCTTTCATTTGATTTACACAATCTACTCAACACTTTGAAGAGGCAAGATAATTCAATGAAAAATAAAAAAAACTGAAATGTCTTGGATAGATAAGTATTCACCCCTCTGAGTCAATACTTGGTAGAACCACCTTTGGCAGCAATTACAGCTGTGAGTCTTTTGGGGTAAGTCTCTACCAGGTTTGCACATCTGGATCGTGCAATATTCTCCCATTCTTCTTGGCAAAATTGTTCAAGCTCTGTCAAGTTAGATGGGGATCGTTGGTGGACAGCAATCTTCAAGTCTTGCCACAGATTCTCAGTCGGATTCAAGTCCGGGCTTTGACTGGGCCACTCTAGGACATTCACTTTCTTGTTTTTACGCCACTCCAGTGTCGCTTTGGCTGTGTGATTGGGGTCATTGTCCTGCTGAAAGGTGAATCTCCGTCCTAGTCTTAGGTTTTTTGCAGACTGAAGCAGGTTTTCCTCGAGGAGTTGCTTGTATTTAGCTCCATCCATTTTGCCCTCTACCCTGACAAGCTTCCTAGTCCCTGCCCATGGAAAGCATCCCCATAGCATGATGCTGCCACCACCATGCTTCACAGTAGGGATGCTGTTACCTGGGTGATGTGCTGTGTTGGGTTTGTGCCAGACATAACGCTTTGGATTTAGGCCAAATAGTTCAGTTTTTGTTTCATCGGACCACAGAATCTTTTGCCACATCTTTTCAGTCTCCCACATGCCTTTTTGCAAATTCCAAGCAGGATTTTACATGGGCTTTTTTCAGAACTGGCTTCCTTCTAGCCACTCTTCCATACAGGCCAGATTTGTGGAGTACCTGAGCTATTGTTGACACATGAACAGTTTCTTCCATCTCAGCCATAGAACGCTGTAGGTCTTTCAGAGTTGTCATTGGCCTTTGAAATCTTTTTATACCCCTCCCCTGATCTGTGCCTTTCCACAACTATTCCGGAGTTGTTTTGAAAGCTCCTTGGTCTTCATGGTACTATCTTTGCTTTGAATGCACTACCCAACTGTGGGACCTTACAGAGACAGGTGTATTTTAATGAAGACTTTTCAGGTTTTTATTTTTATATATGTATATATTACTTTTGATATGTTATGTGTTAAGTTAATTTTACTTCAGTCAAGGAGCAACTCTTAAGTTGACATATGTACCTAGGCTAGATCAACCATGTCGTTATAGAATTCAGGAATGGGTGGTACCAATCAAGTTTCTTGGTTTATATCTGGCAAGATAAAGCTTCTGCCACCAGAATGATTGCAAACATCATAAAAAGGTAAAATAAATAAAAAAATAAAATGTAATTAAAGCTCTATTCCTTTTATCTGTTTCAGCTGGTGGACCAACTGGGTTATTCCAGGAATAGCAGCAACCATTGTTACTTTGATGTATCGCTTATACATGACTGAAGAATAACCACTGTTTAGGAATTTGTCAATAAAACTGAGCTACTGTGGATCTCTAGAAATTTAACTGTTTGAACATCTGATTCTGAATCAATGAATTCCTTAAATAATATATGAAAGTTTGTTTTTTTTTCTCTCCATGAGATTTAAGTATGTATTTACATATTTTGAAATGTATGTATGTATGAAAAATATAATCTGCCTCTCAAGTACTGATTTTTTTTATTTTCATTTCACTTACCATAAAAGCTTTGTTAAAATGATTTATATATAATGACATACATCGTATACCCACTACTCTATTCTTAATCTCTGTTACAGTCTCTGGGATTTCCCCCTCTGATTCCATTGCATAGTGTGGGGCTGTACAAATGTTTTCTTTTTTCCTGTTTAATGTATCTGACCTGAGCACCTTCTAGTCTGTAACACCCTGTAATGTAAGCTGTCCTGGTCTATACCAGTCCAAAATAAATAAACTAATTGTTATTTTATAATTAAAAATATTGTTGCCATTATGACAAGAAGGATTTGTGAGGGAGGAATGTGTGTGCTGTCCACTCTTATTGAACAAGCTAAAAATCAGTCTGGTTTCTTACAAAGCATAGTGCAGAAAAGGGATAATTATGGAATAGTGCAACTAATGTTCACCAGGGAATCACATTTTAATTAGAAACTTGATGGTGTTCTAGAAATGGAATAACCACATCCTTTGCAATGATATCTCCCTTCTGGGGTTTCTTGGTTCCATCGCCTAGCCTTAAATGGCCTCTGTTGCTCTTCTTTAGAGGGTGGCTTTCTATGTTTGTTCTGTTCTTTTATGCAGAAATTAATTTTGTTTTAATTGGGTCTCATGCTGTGCAAAGTAAATATAAAGTCAAGAAAACAAAGCAAATAAATACCAGCAACATTCTTAATAAGGCACTTGTGAGAATGTAGTTCTGCTAATAACAGTTTTTTTTTATGCTTTGTTTATTACATCTTTAAGTCAGAGGAAGGACATTTTTACAAGTAAGAGAGAACAGCAGCAGGATTTCACACATCAATATTACTAAAGAACTTAAGAGCCCTTGAATGAAATTCCTGGGTTGTTTATTTCACGATTTGTAATTTCAATGTTTTTTTTTTTTTTGTTTTCTTTATTCTTTCACAAGAAAAAAAAGACAGCTATTGAAAAACTTTCTTGATTACAACTAATACTGATACAGTAAGTTTAATACTGTATATACACAGCACTTTAAAATATCTCTGCAATATAAAAAACAAGGTTTGTTTTTCAATGATTTGTGAGAGACCAGCTCACTTGACAGTATTGCATAACAACTTTTTTTTTGGTAGAGTGCCACAAAACTGGGTCTAGGATAGGTCACAACTACCTATTGTGAAATCCAGAGTTGAAAAGTGTTACCTTTTATTGCTTAACATCTTCAGGAGATCTTTAGCCTATTAAGTTGTTATTGAGCCAGAACTTTAAACGATTGAGTAAAATTAGGCTATACTGCACAAAAGCATATAGGGTCATATATATTTTGTTTCTGAAATTTTAAATGTGCATGCATTTAGATTTTGTACAATTATATTTCAGTTTACATTTTACCTTGAACTGGTTATATGTTGTGAGATGTCATGAAAACTAGGCTGTTGAGCACTGGTTGTTTATAATTCCAAATTTTCTATCCACATCTAGTTTCAATGCAGGCAAACTAACTGTTGATCCAAAGTCTTCAACCAAAGGGGAGGAGCTGGGTTTATTGTAATCATAGAAGCAAATTGCTATTAACCGAAAAACACAGAACGCAGCACCAATGGCCATAAGGACACCTAAAAAAAACAAACAAACAAAAAAACCTTTATCTAAACGGGGCGATCTAAATACAGAATGTGTTTTAAATCATTAAAAAAGGAAATAGCATTTTCTCTGCCGTGTTCACTTTTTTTTTGTGAATTTACCAGAACCAGGCAAGTGGCTGGAATAGCAAGCACAGGAGACAGAACATTGCAGTTTCAAAGCACTTGTTGCCTTGGACTTTCACACCTGTAAATGCAGATCTTGATAGATGATTAATTCGGTCTAGGTTTTAAGGGCATCACAAGTGTCAGCCAATGTATTCCTCATGTACTTGCAGTGCACCCTTAGTTAAACATTACATTTGTCACTATCTTATCGTGCACTGTAAAATTCCTAGACTGAAAACAATTGACTTTAACTCAGCAGGTTTGTTTAACTATTTAGCAATAGGAGTGCAGATGCATGATGCAATAGAGAATCAAATGGCTAAATGCATTCCTTACTTCACCCATATATTTCCTTTGATATGCCCATGTTGATTTTATGGAGTCCATGAAAGAAAGAGTATCTGAGGATTAGAAATTAAACTATGGCATAGAGGAAAACAGTTCATCAGTTTGCTTGAACCAAGCTTGGTAAAAGTCTGAATTGTCAAATATTGACCAGTCATATGTTTTTTCTTTGATTCAAATAAAATCTCACATTGTGACTCTCATATTGAATTTACTTACCACAATAAATTGTGTTTGTAGTTATACTGTCAAATCTGTAGTTTCTAGTAAACATTCCTGCTAGACCTAGGATCACCACAGGGTAGACTGTGAAAGTGTAGCGAACATACTTTTCGAGGACAAAGTTTTCAAGCAGAAACCTGAAGGAACAAAATAACAATTACAGGTCATACAGTAAGCCTATTGCCATAGGCGGCACATATAAGAGGCTAAAAAATAAATTGCTCAAACCCTCACAAGAAATTGTTCTGACCAACACAAAAAATATTTGTGAGAGAAGATAGTTTTTTTTTGTTTTTCCCCCTGCAAGCGCACAAAGCAGGTCTAACAAACGTATTTCTCGTTTTCCTATTGCGCAACTGCCAGACTGCTGGGCAGCTGGGATATCAAAATCAACACTGTAGTACAGATACAGGATTTAGTTGCATTTCAATGTCATTGGAGGAGACAGTACTTGGAGGTTTAACATCAATTTTTCCCTCCGATCTGAGCCCCCCATACCGCTGCAGGAGGCAGCCGATGAAAACTCTGAATCCTTTTCGCTCATTCCCTTGCCTGGAACATCCTCTTCACAATTTCTACATTTATTCGAATTGTTGTAAGCTATACAAACAGCTTGATCCGAATCTGATTTTACAGAACTTGTGTCAAAATATTTTCGTAGCATACTGTCTCTTTTCACGCACCACCGTTTTGTGAGAATTTGATAACTGTGACGCTACAGTCAGAACATACTTCCTACGACTGTTTGAACAAATGCCACCTTTCAGAAAACTGTTTGTCGTGCCAGATTATGAATGTTTCTGAAGTTTTTTCTTTAGATTTTTCCAGTCCTTCACTCCATTTTCAGTGAAAGTGGGGTCTTTTGAACTTCTGAAAAAGTGTCTGCAAGGAAAGCAGAAAACCGCATCTGCCTGATTTACTGTACTCTAAATATGAAAACATATTTTAATATTCTGATGAAAATGAATGGTTTTGCTTACCAAAGACAGTTTTTGGATACACAGGTAAACAAGGCTGTGACGGTCCTGTTGCAGTATCACCAAGGTCCAAAATATAGGATTTAGTTGCATATCAATGTCATTCGAGGAGACAATGCTTGGCTGGTTTAACGTCCATTCTTCTCGCCGATCTGAGCCCCATATAGATATTGGAAAGTTTACTAAGAGTGCAGTTATTTTAATTTGTAAATATATCTTATGAAATACGTTGAATGCCCCTTGATTATAAGTACGATAGTAAGTGCGTCTTTAGAAGCTTAATAGTCAGTATTAATAATTGATTTCAATTGGTGTGAAGTGATGGAAATGGTGTTCAAAATTAGTATAGGTACTGTAGGACTGCAGAACAGGTTAACAGTTTTAAAGGTTTTAAAAAACAGTGCAGCCTGTTATCCTTACTGTTTTTCTAATTTGCTTAAATAGGCATAATGTGTTTTAAAGTACAAGCTAGTGCTATGTTAAACTTCATTTATTTGGCCACCTTATGTTGAAAAAAAAACAATGTCAATATATATATATATATATATATATATATATATATATATATATATATATATATATATATATATATATATATATATATATCTGTAGCATCCCTGAGTGGTTTCGAGGTCTGTTTTGTGCTATAAATTATTATACAGTACAAGTTCTCAAAAAGACGCAGGAGAATGAATCCAGTTTACAGCTTTTATTTGTGTCCGTCAGTCCAACTATTTTGCCATCATGCACCGCCTAGGCCTATTGCTGACAAGATTATGATCTGAAACGTGTCCGATCATCTGTGCCCTTTAAAACACATTTTATTAGTTGAAATTTAAATGACTCAAGACTCTTGTAGCAAGGCCTTGGGTCAGATTACTAAGCTTTTGCTCCAGTGCAATGTTTATGTTACAACAAGCTACTCTTATTTAAATCACTTGATTATGAACTAAAATAAAATCAAAGCATAGAAACTTTATTCATAGCATAGGGATTACAAATCGGGGCTCTCTTCCCAGAACTTCAAGGACTGTTTTTAAGGAATGTTTTTAAGTACTGTGGTTATTTCCTAGGTTAAATAGTGCTTTTAGATGTAAAAACACCTTTCTTAAACAGTTGAAAAGGGTTTCATGAATCAAAACAGGCTTTGAAAAACAGTCACACAACTGCTCATTCACTCAGCTGACTCAAACAAGAGACTGAAGAAGACTGCCTACCAGAAGTGTATTTGGAAAGTCAGTGAGTTCTAAATGTGCCCTATGCTAGCATTAATGTAGGACCTACAGCAACGCTACATGCTCATATGGGGGGTGATTGTAAGGATACGCGCAGTGATTTCCGGGTGCAAAACCCCCATAATGCTGCCGTAAATGGTGTTTAGCGGCCATAAAGTCTGATTTTACCAGTCGTTTAAAATGCTGCGGATGAAGAGAATGGTGTTCACCTGGCGTTCTGCACCCGCTATCACATTTGCACTTTGCCATCATTAATCCATTAAAATGATAACGAAATGCATTCAAATGAAAAAAGAGCATGGAATTGGGCGGGATGTTGTTGCTAAGCGGGCGCAAACATTATAATGTGATGTAAGGATTTTGCCTTGCACTTAGGCAATTGCTGACCCTCCAAAAACTTTACACCTCCTCTTACAAGGTGCAATCCATTGTAGAAGCAAGTAACTAAGAGCTGTATAAAATCACACACCTGCAGAGACCTGTCATTGCCTTCATGGTGGCTGCTGTGATACACTACCTGATGCGGTGACACTTGGCTCTTGTTAAGGAGAGGCAGGAACACATTCGGAGGAGAAGGGCAAGATGAAGAAGACCCCGCATATTCAATCCCAGGGTCTTTGTTTGGGATGCAGGAGGATGCGGTGGGTGCTAAAGCGTTATCGTCTCACTCCGCAGGTCATCTCAGACCTAATAGCTGAACTGAGGGATGAGCTAGACCCCAGCATCAATCTAGGGACCATTATCCCTACACATGTGAAAGTGCTGTGTTCTTTGCACTACTTCTCTGGTTCCTTTCAGAGCACAGTTGGAATGTCTGGAGGGATAGCCCAATTCGCCTTTTCCAGAGTGCTAGGCACATTTCTGGATATTATGCTAAAAAGGGCAGGCCAATACATATAATTTCCTAAGGATATTAGCATAACTGATGTTGGCTGAGGCTTTACCAAACAACTCTGTTTCATGCTGCGTGACCTCAGCTGTAAGGACTCTCAGCTCCTCCTCAGAAAACTTTTCTTTTCCGTGCGCCAAGAGGACGCTGCTTCTGACATTTTCTTTTGCTTTGTATTTTCGCGCTCCACAAATGTCATACTGTACTCCTAACTGCAAGTGCATCTGCTAAAAAGACTGATGCGCTCATTGAGACCCTCATTGTCATAATTGCAGATCATAATTTGTGTGTGTTGAGTAATTTGTATTGCTCTTAAACTTACATATTGCACTGTGCAAAATAATTGCATGGCCGTAATGCAATTTAAATTGTGCATCTGCAATTATTTGCACTGCGTCTATACTTACATCACCCATCATGACGTCATGATCTTAGTCAGTGTTCCACTATGCAACTATTTAAGAGTGTAAGTTGAAATAGTTGTATACGAACATTGTCATAAAATACCTTAGTGAATTTTATCTTACCATACTATTAATTCTACAAGCAGTATGGAGAGCATTGCTGTGCTTACTGCAGGATCCATCAATCCAAAACTGTATTTAAGCACGATTCCAAAGTTTACAAGTACATCAATAGAGGTCCACGCAGCATACAGTGCTAATCCATTATGTACCTGAAATAAGCAATAATATAAATACACACTGCACAATGGGTAAGAAATGTATACATCTTTTTTACAGTCTTGCATATTCTTTGACCACCACAACTTTTTTAGTGTGTGGAGCAATTGGGCATTTGTTGCCAGTTTTATCCTTCAGAGACTTGCACAAAACAATTTTTAAAAGCAACATCTCCCAATGTGATACCAGTCTTTGCAGTTGCCACTGCAGAAACACAAGTTTATGTGGTAAAATAAAGAATGCATTTTCCACCCAGTCATTCTGCATTGGTAGTAAATGCATGATTTTGGGACATCACTGCACCTGTGGGAAGTTTGGTTTATTCACATTGTGTAGGCTAGGGTAACACAGTATATATTAAAGAGAAAAACAAGCACTTCACAGCTGTCATTAAAAAACAAATAATACTCACCAGATATCTAACGTTCCAGAGATCTGAAGAACTGTTGCTTTTTAACCAAGTGCCATGTTGGTACAAATTCCGATAGGAAATGCTAAGCATCACATAGCAGGAGTAAGGAATGAGGATTTGTAAGCCCAGGGCTTGAACCAGGCACCTGTACATAATTCAGAAAACTGAATTGGTTACAGTTTTACTTTCTGTAAAGAGGCTGACTGAGCTTGTATAGCTGCATCCTAAATTAGGATCATAGTTGTCTGTTATCTTCCTTCACTTTTGATACAGAATATCTAAAATAGCCTTTGTTGTTATTATAATATGACATAATGACCAGAAAATCTACAATTGGTCCATAATCCCCGCCTGAGACCTCATTACCTAAAATCAGAAGTAATAAAAACAATATATATATATATATATATATATATATATATATATATATATATATATATATATATATATATATATATATGCATTTTTGATTGGAAGATGTCTGTGTGTATGCCTTTTTCACGGTAATGAACCCAGAGATCTGTGCTCTGGATTACTGACAGTATTAAAGGGGTCCATGGGCCATAGATTCTGCAAGGTACTGTATGCCTCATTTTATATTTCTGACAGAAACATCCAAATAAATAATAGAAACCTATCAAGAAACAACTGAGCTGTCTGACATTTCTAAAACATTCTCATGGGTATTTGTAATGGGCTGCATTGTTGTGGCTGCCCTAAATTCGGACCCTGTGGTTGAGGCAAGCTCTAAAACTGCTAGTACAGTAGTGGCATACAGGATGCAGTTTGAAAATAAAATAAGAACAAACTCACTTACTGTCTGTCCCAGAGGAACAGAAATCCAATGTTCAACAGGTTATTTGCAATCCACAAAATATAAAACATGGGAGGGTGAATAGCAGGATTACAGTAGACAGGACCGTACTGGTTTCTGATTGAAAAATAAAACAGAGTCATGATTTTAAGTTTATTTAAAGAGTCAGAGCCCCTGCACACAGCCCCTCCCATGCCCTAGAGATGATGTTGTACACCAATATAATACCCTTTCCTAAACATTCCTCATCATTGTTCTTTAAGTGGCATAGCATTTGTTGACAGATCAAATTTCGCTGCTATGCAAGTTTTAAATTGTATAGTATTGCAGCAGTAGTATTTGATCTAAGTTCTATTTTTAATTTGTTGTTGCTGTAGTTTTAGGGCCTAGCTGGTACTTCCCTGTAAAGTGACAGTGTGATATCAATCAATTCTCCATCTGGTACAGTGTATGAAAAAAGGGGGGAAATGGCATGCACGTTATCTTGTACAGATCATTCCTAGTCAAGTCAATGGGTGTCCCAAGCAATTTCAAATTGAATATGTGATTTTCTTATAAAAGAATTCCAATTTCTGTAGGACATCTGTTGCAATTCAATACAAATTCTGTGGCTGGTATTTTAAAGTTATTATTAAACATTCACATTATTTGTAAGCTAGCCAGCTGTCTACTTGGGGTTCTATGTTTTTACTGTCATTTACCATTTTACATGTTTCAACATGCCCATAAACAGCCTGATCTTTAAACATCACAGACACCGATTAGCACAAATCATGGACTAATGTTATCTTAGGTAAGGTAGTCCAAGATTAGTCTTCCTGAAAAATGATTTCATAAAAAAATCTGCACTTATCTGCTATATTCGTCTAAAATTTGCAGTTTGGGAAGAAACACATGGTATGGTTAATATGTTTTCATTGTAAAACCTGATATATAGTACAATACTACTTTAAATAAAACTATGCTTTTGGGTTGTGTTGCATTTCTTTGGTTGTTTCACCTGAAGAAATCGTCCGCACCCCATCATTGCCTTCTTTCCTGTCATTAACAAACCAGCTGCTTCCCCTATTGACTGACATGTTTTTTGCCTCGTACCATGCTTTGAAGCCCCAGAAGACACTCCTACCACTTCATGTGAGTACAGAATGAAAACTGCAGTTTTTAGTTTTTTTAACTGTGTTTAATACACCATGTTTCTTTTTAATATTGCACATCTGAGACATTTGTAGCAAATGGAAGTGCATATCATGTAAGATGTATGAAATTATTTTGTTAGCTGTAACTTCTTGTATTGAGAGACCTGAGCGGTGAGAGGTATAGGGAGTAAATGAAAACAAAGAAAAGGAGTTACCTTCTGAACAGAGTGATGAAAACATAGATAAGCCAGAGCCCATTCCACACATTAATCAATGTCCATATTGATACGAGCCAGGCGTCTGGAGTGATTTGCAGTACAAACTTTTCAGTAATATTCTGATGTGTTGTTAAAAACAAACCTGTGTGTAAAGATATTGCACATTTTCAATGTAACGATTGTCCGGTTCCTAGTAGCTGATTGATCTCAAAACTTTACCTTAGCTTTTAAAGGATCCCAATGATTCAGGATCAACAACATAAACCAGGTAACCCATTCCATTTCGGCACCACTCTCTGTGTAAAGAAGTGTCTCCTACCCTCTGTCCTAAGTCTATCTCCTCTTATTTCCAACTCTGTCCTTTTCCATGTTCAGCTGTTTTACCACCTTTTTATCTGCATCCTGCAAAGCAGGGAGCAGATACTAAAATTATACTTTCCATCTGTCTGTCCGTCTTTCACACTTCATTACCCGCACACTAAGTAGGTTATGGAGGTCACTAAGGCACATACAAGGATTGTGGGAGAGCTTTGACATTTGACCTCCACTTCAAGGTCACAGAATACCAAGCCGATTCTGTTTTAGATGTTCTCAAGATAGGAATAGAACAGCTGATCCGATTTGGATAAAAAATGTGTATAATTAAACAGTTGGGTATGAACCTGGAAGTTGGGGGGGGGGGTTATAGGCCATATTTACCAATATATAATTGCTTTCTGAATATGGTTAATTAGTGTTGATTTGTGACATAAAGGATTGTAATTACCATTTGCAGCCATTGGAAACCCTCATAAAATATAGCAGCCAACTTTACAAAACTGAAACTAAGACAAAAAAATGGAAGAGTAAAAGCAACAACCATCTTGGGATCTGTTTTGATAGTCAGTGTTCTATAGTACAGTATCTAGTATTAGGTACTATAGAAGTATCAAAACAGATCAAATGGTTGTTGCTTTTACTCTTCTCATTTTTTTGTCTTAGTTTCAGTTTGTAAAGGTGGCTGCTATATTTTATGAGGGTTTCCAATGGCTGCAAATGGTAATTACAATCCTTTATGTCACAAATCTATCACTAATTAACCATATTCTATAAGCAATTATATATATATATATATATATATATTTCTTGGTGTTTATAGGTAGACTCAAGCCAGGTGAATAAAGGTTGTGTGCAAGCTGTATCAGCCAGAACAGTGCAAAGGAGTTACATATAATAGATATTCACCAAGGGCAGTTTTGCTTTTTGGGAGCACCCCCTTCCTAATCCATGTTGTGCCTTGCTGTTAATGCTTAACAATATCTCACAAGATGACTGCGCGATCATACAGACACAGTATGAAACATAGTTGCTGGTACCTTTTTCAAAGAAGCCTTAATACATTTTTTTTGTTTTAAAAATGAAAAAAAAATTAAGAACGACTTACCATTAATTGATACCGTAGATGCTGCAACATGAAAGAATAAAGTAAGACCAAAAGTCAGCATTGAAAGAACAATGAGGGTAGCATGCAGACTCGGAGAAATTGAACCAGCCATCTCTTACTTCTTTTTTTCTACCAATGAATTTTAACAATCTGATGTGATCTGATGTGGTCTGTCCTGCAATAGCGTGTGTTGTGGCAATAAATCTGCAAACTGAGGTATTCTGACAACCTGTGTATCTTTATGAAAGGCTTATCATGAAGACTTTGGACCTACTGTGGCAGGTGGTGACATCTCAAGCTGTACTTTTAACTAAGATGTTTATCGTGCGTAAAGTTAAGGTGACCCCCAAAATGTCAACTGAAGTTGCAGCACCCAGTTCATGACTTGTTTATAATGGACAGGTCACCTGAGTGCTCTCTAGTGTCCACAGCTCTGAACTCCTGGTTCTTGAAAGGCAAAAAATGTTTCTGTTGAATAAAGTCAGACATAAATAAAGGTAGAAACAATTATTCTTCCTGTATATAACTACTTTTTATTAGGTGTTCACATCTGTTTGGTTCACAATGTATGACTTGGTATATGTTATACGTGTGGGGCAGAGCATGCAGAGCAGTGCATGAAATGACTCTGACAAACACAAGAAGTCATCCTACTGTAAGTTATGTTAATAAGAACAGCATTATTTGCAGTACCTTTGTAATGCAGTGGAACATCGTTTTACGGGCACTACTTTTCCTGCCTCACTTTTTAGTCTTTGAACAAACTTTCCACACAATTTAAAATTGTTACTCTGATTGCCACAGAATACCTAGGTTTAGAAGTACATACAAGTCTGGTTCCTTGGAGCTTTCTGTCATAGTTTGTATGTGGTTAGAATCTGGGGAATACAGAAGAAAATCCAAGATCAGTATTCTGCAGCTGTGTTTAAAATGAACTTGTAGCAAGGCTAAGAAGCATTAAGGATGATCCAATTTTTTTTATGGAGACAAACAATAGATTTATTGAAAAGCCCATTCTTGGCAGCATGTGAATTACTGTGGGGGATGCTGCATTAACAGAGAACTTCAGTGTATTCCATGAACATTGACATGTTCATAATGTCTGTGCAAGATGAGAACCTGTCTACAGGAGGTATTTGACTGTATGCTGTGTTGATTCAATTGCAATGATTGTCATTTGCTGAGTGACATGCATTGAACGTGACACTTTCAAGATATCTTCCTTTTTTAAATGTGGGCAGAATAAAATGTACACCTAACTTGTTTTAATAAAAAAAACTGAATTTGTAATTTTATGTTACAGAAACATGTTAACATTTTTTTTTTATTTTGTAGAGAGGTCAAGATCTGTTTTTTTTTCATAAATTTAATAAGAAACTGATAAAAAAAATACATAGGCTTATTAAGGGTTTACCGACTATAAAATGTCTGTACTTTATCCAGGATATGGTTTTAGTCTGTCTTCCACACTTGGTTTCTTGCAATCTAAGGACATGATGGAGGTCAATGTCACACAGGTGAACTAGGTCAGGGGATCTCAAACTTTTTTTATCTGAGGCCCAGCTGTACAGCTGCATTAGGCATTGCAGCCCACTATTAGCACTCCTTGGGAAAATGTCAAATTAAAAACATTATAAATAAACCTAATCTAAGCTGTCTTTTATTCATTTGAATAAATATTGTGAAATCACATAGAATATGCACTGATTGGAAAAAAAAATGAAACACTTTAATTTTAGTAAATAAAATAAATTGCAAAAACTAAACAGACTTTTTTTTAATCAATCCTTTAAATTTGGTACTTTTGTATAATTGAACATTTTAGAAATGCAGTTATTTTTCTTGGTCATCAAACAAGAAAGAAGTGCATGTCTCTTATTATTCCCATTCATAAATACCTGAACAGGAATCACTTTTGAGTAAAACCAGTACAACTTGCACAAAAATATAACTCTTAAATCCTAATTTCTGAACACTGTGTAACTAAAACGTCCAGCCATTACCTCTCACTCTGAACCGTCATGCACAAAAAAGACAAATGCACAATACAGAAGGAAACGAGCCTTGCATAAGTTACTTTTTTCACCACTACTCCCTCCCCCCCCAAAAATTAAAAAATTAAAAAATTTGCGGAGAGCAGCTGCGCCACTTAAGCTGCACCCACACTGGACGCTAGCGAGCAAAGTCGCGACCTGGAAACGATCCAAAAGACTGGCAATAAATTCATGACCCCGCCCATGCATTCTTATTGGACATACTAGAGATGGTCTGCCACCCTGACCTCCGGCAACTCTGTTGTAAAATAATGGTTGGACTTGTAAAATCTATCGATCAGAGTTATTGAACATCCCTATATATCCAACTGTTTTATTGTTATCATTATTATTAATAGCAATTGTACAGATGTAGTCGCAGTATTATTATTTTTTTCTTCGTGGTACCAGTAGTAGTAGTAGTAGTCTGATTTGAAGCCCGGTACATCCCTTTGGCAGCTCTGATGTGCAGAATGTTGAGGAGCTGCTTAATGATAACCAGCTCTATTACAGCCCTTAAATTCCTCCGCTCTGCTCTTACAGGCATCCTGCAGGTGTAGCTCTGACACGGTCGAGCGTCCAGGCCTTTTGCTGTTCAAAATGCAGGTGACTTTGTTGCCCAAGACCCTTGCAGCAGCCTTGGAACAGCACTGCCATAAACTGTTGTAGGAAAAGCTTTCTGCTGTCTGGGCAGCCCTGCCATCTGCATCGCTATTGCCTCCTTATGGACAATCTCACAATGATACGTGTAAAAGGTATTGACTGCAAGCATGTGAGATTGATTTAGAAGGCAGGCCCAAGTACAGCAGAATTCAGGGAATCAAAAACAGTCTTACAGAATTAAAATGTCTAACAGTCAGGGCACACATAAGCAGCCAATAAAGTATTGCTTCTGATTCAGCTCACAAACCCTGGAGGGAAGTCAATTCAGGATTCTGTGTGTGTCATTTGGCTGTTTTAGAGTTTCAGGACCTCTCACTGGACATCCAATTTGATCAGCGCTCAAGTGTAATGCAAAGATGCCTGGAGGAGACTGCCAGCTAGGTGAAAGAGGAGAGACTAAATAAAGAGCTGTATGCAAGGTAATTGGCTGCACCATCCGCCTGCATGTGGAATGCGGCAAAAACAACAAAAAACTTTAGACAGGCTTGCCCTGTCACATTTAGTTAATGGCTGCAGACACCAGAATACAGTGCCGTGAAAAAGTATTTGCCCCCTGTCTGATTTTCTGCATTTTTGCATATTTTTGACACTGAATGTTATCAGATCTTCAACCAAAACCTAATATTAGATAAAAGGGACCCTGAATGAACAAATAACACAAAAAATGTATACATATTTCATTTATTTATTAAAGAAAGTTATGCAACACCCAATGCCCCCTTAGACTCAATAACTGGTTACGCCACCTTTAGCAGCCATAACTGCAACCAAACGCTTCCTGTAGTTATTGATTAGTCTCTCACAGCGCCGTGGAGGAATTTTGGCCCACTCCTCCATGCAGAACTGCTTCAACTCCGTGACATTTGTGGGTTTTCGAGCATGAACTGCTCGTTTCAGGTCCTGCCACAACATTTCAATGGGGTTTAGGTCTGGACTTTGACTAGGCCATTCCAAAACTTTAAATTTGTGTTCTTCAACCATTCTGATGTAGACTTGCTTGTGTGTTTCGGATCATTGTTTTGCTGCATGACCCAGCTGCGCTTCAGCTTCAGCTCACGGACGGATGGCCTGACATTCTCCTGTAGAATTCTCCGATATAGAGCAGAATTCATGGTTTCTTCAATGATGGCAAGGCGTCCAGGTCCTGATGCAGCAAAGCATCCCCAAACCATGACACTATCACCACAATGCTTGACCGTTGGTATGAGGTTTTTACTGTGGAATACAGTGTTTGGTTTTCGCCAGACATAACAGGGCCCATGTCGGCCAAAAAGTTCCACCGTTGACTCCTTTGTCCATAGAACATTGTTTCCAGAATACTTGAGGATCATCCAGGTGCTTTTTGGCAAACTTGAGACGAGCATTCATGTTCTTCTTAGTGAGCAATGGTTTTCGCCTTGCTACTCTGCCATGAATCCCATTTCTGCCCAATGTCTTTCTGATGATGGAGTCATGAACACTGACCTTAGCCGAGGCGAGAGAGGCCTGCAGATCCCTGGATGTTGTTCTAGGGTTCTTTGTGACTTCCTGGACGATTTTATGCCTTGCTCTTGGAGAGATTTTGGCAGGACAGCCACTCCTGGGAAGATTCATTACTGTCCCAAACTTTCTCCATTTGGACAATATGGATCTGACTGTGGTTCGGTGGAGCCCCAGAGCCTTAGAAATGGCTTTGTAACCCTTTCCAGACTGATAGACATTAACAACTTTTTTCCGGAGGTCTTCAGGAATTTCTTTTGTTCGTGGCATGATGTGCCTCTCGAACCTGTATGCTGACAACTTCACTCTGATGGTAAGGGCCAAAATTTTTTCAGATTTATATTGGGCAGGGCCGGCCCAAATCAGGTCTGGTTGTTAACCAAAGTACTCAAACAGCTGACCCTAATTATCCCTTTAATTGGGTTGAGTTAACTAGGGGGGGCAATAACTTTTTCACACCTGCAGATTGCATGTTTGATTACCTTGCACACCAAACAAATGAAAGAAGCACCAAACTTTGGTGTCATTTTTTCTCTCAGACTCCCTCTTTATACTACTACAACCCACAAAAAATCTGACCAAATACAATGTGAAAAATGTGCAAACATGCAGAAAATCAGACAGGGGGCAAATACTTTTTCACAGCACTGTATCTAATTGCATCTCAGTTGCCATTGGTTTGGCAACTGACTGTTATCAATTTGTACCACAAACCTGCACAAGTTCAAGACTAGATCATTCCAGGTACATGGGTATAATTTGTGCTGTAAAGTTGGAACTCTAGCCCATATAGAACAAAGGCTTTAGTTGTATTAAAACGACAAAGGGTCATATACAACAGTTATTTGATAAGTAAATGGACACCTAAACAAGATATCACATTATTTTTACATACAATTACATTATTTTTTACATACCATTACCCATTTATACAGTTGGGTTTTTACTGGAGCAATTTAGGTATCTTGCTCAAGGATACAGCAGCAGTGCCCATTACTTGGGATTGAACCCACGACCCTCCAGTCAAGAGTCCCGAGCCCTAACCACTACTCCACACTGCTGCCATGGTGGGAGAATAATGTTACTGACCTGTCTAAACATGCTTTAATGTATGATTGATTAATGTGTGCACATTTATGGGTCAAGAAAAGACATTTTTGGGTGAATTGTGATATGAGTGCACGGCACAATGCAAACCTTGTTTGCCATTTGCAGTAGAGTGCTCAATAGGACCCTTGAGAACTGATGTGCTGAAGTCACATCAAAGTGTGACATTTATCTGCCGAAATTGCCATTCATAATGAGGTTACTATTTGAAAGGGAATTTTAAAGGTGTAGACTATATTAAATATGAATTTGGACTAATGAAAATTAAATCACCACCAGGAGAACAACTTAACATTTGAGTATGTCATTGTGAGTTTAATAATCAAATTTTTTTTAAAAAAAATTACAGACATTGTATCTTACATAACAGTAATGCAAAAATAAATTATCAAAGTTTTTATAGAATATATGCAAAAACAATGCATGATCTTTTTTTATTACTGTTTCAATATAGGTTTAAATGTAGGCTGAATTTAATTTAAAAAATGAAATATATGGACTGTTCTAAAATACTATAATGACAAATCAGGTACTAATTGCAGTTCAAGAAGGGAGGGTAGTGTAGCGAATGCTTTACAAATTCCATGAGGTGAATTAAATCAAAGCAAAAGCACTGCACATTGTATAATATTTTAAACAAAACAAAACAAAAAAACACGAAATAACAAATGGTAAGCTAACTAGTGTCTTTTCAGTAATGTCTGAAATTACTCTTGCAAACCACTGTTTGCGCCTCAGCTGTTCTGGCCAGAGAACAGAGTATATTTTATATCATTACAAACATTTTTGGCATACAAATGATGCTGAACAATGGATTTCAGATTCAATGTACACAAATGCACTGTCTAATTCAATGTGATACAGGATTAAAATCAGACTAAATATTTAAATAATACCACTTCTAAATTAAGAAAAATATCATTTATCATTTAAGTGAAGGCAGTGTTTACACCCACCACCAATTAGATCAATTGAATAAAACAATATGATCTGTATGAATATAAATTCATCTTTCAGGGCCTACTAGGAACAAGACAAACAGAATTGCCTATACTTGCTCTGCAGTGTTCAGTGCAGTCCTGCACATAGAGACTTGAATGTGATACTGTACCCTGCATAAAACAAGGAGTTGTATGTATCATGATACACAGCAGAATGACTGGATTGTGACTTTGTTAGTATTCAGAGCACACGAAAGCAAGTATTACCACAGCAGGACAAACCAATACACATCAGTTTTAAACATAGATTCCCTTCTTCTTTTCAGAGGTCTCCTTGGGCAACGTTGGTATGAAGTCCAAGACCTGGTGTACATCGTGTTTAAAATGCCTCCATACCACCAACAGGACTCTCACTGCGAAAATTAAACAGGAAATTCCCAGCAGCACAGCTAATAAAAGAAGAGAAAATAATACTTGTTTTATAACACAATTCATACAAATGTGCTTAACAATAAACTGCCAAACAGACTAATTATTGGACACAGTGATTTATAACACTACCCATGCTGATGCTACAGTTTTCTGTTTTACTTTAGACTCAGTTGAGTGACTAATTTAGATATAGCCACTCAATAAACCCCTAGTGGCCATGGTGGTAACTAAACATTCATAGTTGTTGTGATACTCTGATTTTCCCATAAAGTTTGGCCTTGTAGAGTCCCAGACATTGCTCTGCCCATTCTAACTTTTTGTGTTTTTGTTTTTCATATTTAATAGAAAAAATAATACACATTTGTACATGTACTTTTTCATGGTGACCCCCCAAAAAAACATTTGAATTGAATGCATAAAATAGGGTGATTATGATAATTATACCCTTGTTTTTTTTCTGCACATGACTCACCAATACAAATTCCATTTAGGCTAGGTGATTCAGCACTGAAGTTCTTTGTTATATTTCCAGATAAAGCCACTAGGACAACAGGGAAGATTATAAGGCTGTATCTCACATACAGTACTTATCCAAGAAGAGGTTTTCTACAACAAACCTGTCCAACAAAAATACATATTTTTTGGTTTTGTCTTGGGGGGGGGGGGTATTTAAACTTTTTCACTGAAAACAATTCGAAACACTTGTCATAATACTGTCATTAGAGCAGATGATCACCAGGGCCCAAATTTAGCATTTGTGCGTGAATAAGTTACTTGTTTGTTTGTACGCATAAAGTTTATAATTGTTGCACGCATAATTAAATCCTGATTTATCAATCTTGCGTAAGGTACTCGTATACTCTAAGTAATAGGTGTTAATAAATCTCAATGTTACTAAAGTTGCTCACACATGGAAATTTGCATTTAAAACGCCCCTATATAGCCATATGTGGTAAATATAGCCGCCTGTCACAGCTCAATTTTGTAGGCGAAGGCCCACACTGCTCTTTTGAAGAATAAATGAATTGTGGGTTCTGCATGGACATTTAGCCACAACATTTAGTAGCCAGAGATAGGCATCAGAGCCTAACCCGAACCCTAACCTGCACATTAATTGAATGGTACTGTTTTCTGTAAAACTGTTCTGGTATCCTTATGAAAAACAGAAAAACAGGAACACCAATAAACTGAATGCCAGTTCTGTTGCAACAAGGAAATCGAGGCCTATATTTTCTCCTGTGGGTAAATAGCCTTGTCCATAGTAAATGTATACCACAGAATACATGTCAGAGGTACTATGTATATTACAGACCGAAAAGTGAAACCTGAATCAACTGGTCACCAAAGGGACAGAACATTTGTAGCTGATTTAAGCTAGCAGCAAAAAAACATCAATCTAATAATGGCTTGTTAGAAACAATTAATGGAGAGTACAAATATTTCAGAAACAGGTTTCATTTTGAAACACCTACCATAGAATTACCTTGACCAAGAGAATTGACAGGACTACAGTACCAGCTGTCTCTCTAGACACCCCTCCATTGTATATTAAAACAACAGCAAAATTAAGGTGTGTTGCTATCATTGTCCAGGTTGTATACACGGCCACTCCATTTTGTACCTATATACAAAACACAGATACGGAGGCTGTGTGGTCCAGTGGTTAAAGTAAAGGGCTTGTAACCAGGAAAAAAGTTTTTATTGAGAAAAAGATTATATATTAAAAATACAAAACTGAAAGATCATAATTGGATAAGTCTCCATCCCCCTGAATCAATACTTGGTGGAAGCACCTTTGGCAGCAATTACAGCTGTGAGTCTGTTGGGATAGGTCTCTACCAACTTGCACACCTAGATTTGCCAATATATTATTTTTTTTTATAAATTTAGTCGTTGCCAATTATTTTTATTATTTTCTCCCAATTTGGAATGGCCAATTATTTTATTATGCTCAGCTCACCGCTACCACCCCTGCGCTGACTCGGGAGGGCGAAGACGAACACACGCTGTCCTCCAAAGCATGTGCCGTCAGCCGACCTCTTTTTTTCACACTGCGGACTCACCATGCAGCTACCCAAGAGCTACAGCGTCGGAGGATAACGCAGCTCTCGGGCAGCTTACAGGCAAGCCCGCAGGCACCCGGCCAGACTACAGGGGTCGCTGGTGCGCGGTGAGCCGAGGACACCCTGGCCGACCTAACCCTCCCTCCCCCCGGGCGACGCTCGGCCAATTGAGTGCCACCCCCTGGGAGCTCCCGTCCTCGGTTGGCAAAGGAATACCCTGGACTCGAACTCGCGACGTCCAGACTATAGGACGCATCCGGCACTCTACGCAAGTGCTTTTACTGGATGCGCCACTCGGGAGCCCCAGATTTGGCAATATTTGACCATTCTTCTTTACAAAACTGTTAAAGTTCTGTCAAGTTCCTTGGGGAGCGTTGATGGACAGCAATCTTCAAATAATGTTACAAATTTTTGATTGGATTTAGGTCGGGGCTCTGACTGGGCCACTCAAGGACATTTACCTTTTTGTTCCTTTGCCACTCCAGTGTGGATTTGGCTGTGTGCTTTGGGTAATTGTCATGCTGAAGGGTGAACTTCCGTCCCAGTTTCAGCTTTCTTGCAGAGGGCAGCAGGTTTTCCTCAAGGACTTTTCTGTACTTTGCTCCATTCATTTTCCCTTCTATCCTGACAAGTGCCCCAGTCCCTGTCGATGAGAAACATCCCCATAACATTATGCTGCCACCACCATGCTTCACAGTAGGGATGGTGTTCTTTGGGTGATGCGCTGTGTTGGGTTTGTGCCAAACATAACGCTTTGAATTTGTATCAGACTTCTAAAGACTGTCACCCACATCTGTGGTGCTTTTGACAAACTCACTGAGAGCAGAAACTGACCCAAGACTGCCACAGCTACTGGAAACAGGCTGATCTTTGGGATACAAATTGAACATTTGTGAAACTGCAAGAAATATTGTAATGACTGTAATGTATTTTAAAATAATATAAAGTCAGCAGAAATATTATTGTAGCAAATTATGAGCAGAATAACAATTTGAATTAAGAAAACTGAACAAAGTTAATGTTAGAAAAAACATGTTGTATGCATTTGTTAAAGCTGGTCAGACTTAAAAATAGGGCCTCCCTTATCTTTGAATTAATAAAGACTAGGTATTGAAAATTAACAGAAACAAAAAGTAATCCTTTCTAGACAGAACAAATGTTTAAAACTAAAAAAAGCTATGTTATACCTATTTGATTTTATTGCAACTAAGCACAGAGGTTTTAAAAAGTATTTTGATCTAATAAAGAACAGAATGAAATAAACTAAAGAGAAATAATGTTTGAATTAAATAGAAACATCATATTTGATCTAACAAGTGTTTTTGCCCGTTTGGGGCTTTAGTATAATAAAAATAGTAATAACAAAAGAAGTCTTATTTCTCAATATTAACAAGCTTATAGTTTAATGGATTCACAGTCATGTTTCTTATTTAGAAAAGAAGTAAGCTTGATCTGAAAGTAGTCATTAAGCTAAAGACAGGTATTCTAGAATAATTCAAATAGAATATAAGTGTAAATGTTTTATTACAACAGAGGAAGGTTTATGTTTGAATATAAGACAATAAAGTGTAAACTGTATTTAATAACCTTTGTACACAGTGGACCCACTGAAGGAAAATAACTAATTTTGTGACCTCTTCTTTATCTGCTCGTAGCAAGGCTGTGCTGGGCATGAAAAAATAGGTTTTGGCAGTTGAAGTGGGACTGGCTGGTAATCAGCAGTTTTGAATCCAAGGCCTTTCTATAATGAGCAATCTTTTAAAAAAAAAATAACTAATGAAATACCTTTTGGTAACAGAATAAGGGAGTATATGGTGTAATGTCAGTTCTCTTCATTATATTATAGAAATTAATGAAAACTTGGCAGCCGAAGCGAGCATTTTTATTTGAATTAGAAAAGTTGTCTATAGTATCAGTTCTTATTAGAATGGTAGCGACTTTAATTGGGATGATGCTTGTGAGCCAAAAATACAGAGGCTTTTGTATTACAAAAGAAAAAGCAACTGTTGGACAGAGTTACATTTAAAACTAAAAAGGCATTTATTTAAGTTCTACTGCAGTAATAAACAGAAGTATTTATTTACAGGGAAAGTAGAGTTTAAAAATGAAAGAATGAAAAGTCAGTCTCAGACACACAGTATAATTCTAGAAGGGCATTAGACCTTCAAAAGATAAAGCTTTATCTTTTAAAAGCGGGATTTACCAACCTTGAATGATAACCAACGGAAGGTAATTTAAGAAGGACAGGAGTATGTACCTCATTATATTAAGAAAACAATGAGAGCTTAGTTATAAAAATTAGGATGTAAGTTTTTTATTATCTGAAATATCCAAGGCATCTCTTGAATCTGGCCAAAAATGACTTCATGCAGTGAATTTGGAAAAGCGCTTGCAGTAGAGTTTCATATTAATTAAAAAAAATAGCCTTGCAGATAAACAGGGTGTCTCAAACCTGCTTGCGCAGGGGATTTTTCGATGCTGGATGTGCCTGGATTGCACGCAGGCGTGGGCGAGACGGAGGTGCACGGGGGCCTTTGTGGTAGTGGATCTGATCATGGCAATCAGATTGGGCATCCATGGCGGGTTCCCGGGATTGCTATAGCTCTTTGGACATTCAAGTTGGGTCTGCCTGGCAGTAGGGAAGCTGTGCCAGCTTGCTTCTGGGGCAGCAGGGCCAGATGGGTCATCTTCCTTAAGCGCAGCTTCAACTCGTTCTGCCTGGGACACAGCCTACTCCAGAGAGGCAGGGGCGGTGCATATGAAGGCTTCAGTGGCAAAGTGCTGATGCACAACGGGTAGTTGGTCCGGGTACACTCTGCGGGCCAGGTAGAGCACGTCTGCGGAAAGGACGCCTAGTCTCTCTTCTGGTCTTCGCATCCTAACAGCCAGTTGCTGTCTAAACCCTACAGCAGGTTCACTCCTACCGAACCGGCGCTCCAGGGCTGTGAGCAAGGCTTCATAGTCCTCTATCTCTGTTGTCCTGAGATCCAACAGCGCCTGCGTGGCTTCCCCTTCTAATGCAGCCGCCAGCTGCCCTGCCTTCTCGCTGGGACTCCATTGATTAATTAGAGCAGTCATTTTAAATTGTATTAAATAGGCTTCCCAGTTAGTAGTTCCATTGTAACAACCTGCTCTGACTGTGCTGCGGTAAGGCCTTACTTCGGCGCCATTAGCTCCCCTCATTCTGGCATTTCCACTCAGGTCAGTAATCCGGGTTGGTGACTCAATCTGGTTTGGCACACTAATTGGGGCTGGCATCGCAATCCGGGTTGGCACTGCGATTGGGGCTGTCACATCTACCTGGGTCGGCTCAGCATAAGCACTTCCATCCCTGCCCCTGCTGTGCACGACACAGCGCTCATTACGGAGCCTATCTAAACTGCCTCCCCCAACCTCCAATGCATAATTGTGGAGTATCCCTGTTATATCAGATTGCAGGTTTTCAAGTACCTGGTCAGTTATGCAGTCAAATAGATGTGTTGCCTTCTCCCATTCATTTAATCCACAGTTGTTTGCCTTCCATCTTACCTTCCATTCATATTTCAATGTTGGAGTGTAGCCTTGCCCACTATGGGTTAGCTGGTTGCCTTGCCCTATATTTACATTCTGGTTCACTTCTGGCCCGCCATCTGGCTCTGCAAACTCCTCCTTCTTGTTATCTAAAGCCCAGCCAATGGCTGCCTCCAGTGACGCCGCACCGCCATCTTGGCTCCGTGTAACTGAACGAGACTCCCATACCTCCTGGTGTGTAGTTTCCTGCTTCAGCGCTGACTCTATCGCTTCCATCTCCATCTCCGTATCCTGCTTCTGAACACCAATATAGCGCCGTCCCTTTTCTTTACGGCGCCATCAATAAAGTCACTGGCAAAGTGAGTGTCGTTTAGTCGTCTTTTATTTATTCACTACCAAACAGAACTGTAACTGTCACACACACTTTTTAAAACCTAACATCCATCACTCCCACGCACACCACCGACCCCCGCACACATGCAGTCCTCCGCAGCCGTGCAATTTAACTAACCCCATTCACTCCCGGCTGCGCATACACACTCGCATGCATACCTGCTTAACACGACACACAACACGTACAACACATAACAACCACAGCAATGTGTCTTCTGAGCCCACAGTTGTCCTACAATAGAATACACATAAAAATGACATAACATTCTGCATTGCTTTTATTTCACTGTAATTACATGTGGAAGACAGTGAAGATGTCGCGCGAGGACAGAAACGCTGGTCTAAGTTAAGACCCCCCAGAAAATTATTTGGTGAAACGGACTTGGACTCGGACACAGTCATAACAAAGTCAGCAAAAACGACTTAAGCCCTTTTTTTGGGTCTTAGACTTAAGTCAGCTTTGTGAATACGGCCCCAGGGGTTCACATAACTGGTACGCATCTGCACCAATAAAAATCAAATGCTAGTGCTATCATTGGCAGCTTCAAGGTTTTATAAAATAAATGGAGAGCCATAGGTGGAATCACTCTAGTTCATAATCATAGCATCAATCATGTTCTTTTAATGGACACTTGAAACAACCAATGATAGCAGGGATCTTGATTTAGCTGTCCATTCAGAGAAGAGGGATGTAGTTACAGGGAGTGGTGTTGTGGAAGCGGATGAGAGGAGGTGTCGATGAGTTTAAAAAAATACATTTACTTAAGCATTTTACTTAAAATAATACTTTTTTCCCTCAGTCATATCCTTCTATAAATACCATTGTGCCGTCAAGCTAACGTGTTCAACAAGTGAAGAAGTGTTCTGTTTTTTTGCTTTTGAATCCCCAGGGCTGGAATTTGGTGGTAGGCTACTGAAATAAATAGAAAATGGGTGATGATTTGTTACAGTGTAATAACCAGCAATCCGGACTCCTATTTAAACATTCAGAAACTATTGTTTGTTGTCTCTGACACTGCCATTAAGCAGTGCTGCTTGAGAGCGTGGGGGTTTTCACATGTCAACAGTTTAAAAAACAAATATCGATCCCCCTATCAGCCTCTCGCCTTTCTGCCCTGATGCATATTCATGTGTAAGATGACCACTGAAACCTTGGATCCTGAACCCAGCATCCTTGACAGGGGTGCATAAATACTGCCCTAATCAAGCCCCCATTACAACTTCTCACATGACACAAACCTTCTCTCCTGTGTATGTGGATGAATAAAAAAATAGAATCTATCTCCAAAATTGCACCCCTGATCCTTGGCATCCCAATTGTTTGAACTGTCAGAGGAGGAGGTGGAGCTAGACAGTGACTTGGATGATGACCCCTAATTTTGGTGAGTACCAAACCATTTCTGCTGGTACTCATGTGAGAGCCTAATGATAAAATGTATGTGAACCCCTGATTATAATCTCTCATTATAATCATCGCTTGTTATAAACCACAAGACATGCAGTGAACATTCTGAAAAGTTGACATTTAAAGAATTCATGTAATCAATACTAACACAAAAATGACAGATTCTCCTCACTTTTAATTAACCTTGAATCGGTCAAATAGTGTAATAGAATGCCCTTGACGCCAGTGATTTCATGAAATGCAATGACATTTTTAGGCATTTCATGAGTGAAACAGTCATTTCACAAAATGACTGAAAACCTTTAAATCAATCAAATAGTGTAATTGAATGCCTATAACGGCAGTCATTTTTATTCGCAAAATGCCTAAATATTTAGGCATTTTGTGAAATGACTGAGTAAAACAGGCAGAGTGAAAGTTTTAGGCATTTCTCAAAATGCTTGATTTCACAATATGCCTGTAACACACACATATATATATATTGTAAACGAAACGCTGCTACACAGGTTCGTTGCCCCTTTAAAAATACAATCCAACACACTGAATGGAGTTTTTAAGCGCTGATGCGCTATTTTTAATTTCTCAAAACCTAACTCCGCTTTGGAGCGCTAACTACACAGGGTATTTCCCTAACTCACTCGCAGGACGGCTAAGCCGTTTACCTGGCACCTCAAAACAAAACACACTTTTAACACAGCACTTAATTTTTCCTTGACTGCTCGGACGCAGAGCACCACACTTCTGCCTCCTTCTACTCAGCAGCCTCGTGCAGACTGGCTGCACGTCTTAAATACCCTCCCGTAAATAACTAACAAAACAATTAATGAATGAAATTAAACAATAAAACAATGAACAAAAGGCGCAATTTTTTCTTCAGGGAGGTTTTAACCCCCTCCCTGCTGTTTCACACATCCCGCTGCCTTACAATATATATATATATATATATATATATATATATATATATATATATATATATATATATATATATATATATTGTGAGCAAGCTCTCACTGTAACCACCAGGAGGCGCACATGGTGGGCTGGGATCGAGCCCGTAATAATAATAATAATAATAATAATAATAATAATAATAATAATAATAATAATAATAATAATAATATCTTTATTTTTATATAGCGCCTTTCATAGTGGACCACCATCACAAAGTGCTTTACAGAGGTAGGCTGTGAACTGTGCATTATATGCAGAGTCACTTACAATGGGACATTGATTTAACATCTGCACATGTTTGCGCAGTTCTGCACAGAATCACTGAGATAAGCGTTCTTCGAGGGCTGCTGCGTGACGTCACTCAGCTCCACCCACTGGTGATCCTCGGAAACGATGTAGAGATCGAGTGATAATTGTAATGCAAATAACCACTAAAACTACTGCTGCCCCCTTGTTAGTGAAGGCGAACAACATCTTATCATAAGAACATAAGAACACAAGAAAGGTTACAAACAACAGGAGGACATTCGGCCCATCATGTTCGCTTGGTTGTTAGTACTGTAGCTTATTGTTCCCAGGGCCATAACCAGAGCTGACATTTTACCGAGGTCAAAATTAGGTTTCAAGCTATAGCTGCAGTATTTATATGACTGCTTGGTATTTTCTATTCAACCTCCAAATTTATGTTACACGGCAAACCAACCGAGAAAATGAAGGAGTCTTTTGTACTTTACCATGAATTTTTACATGAGCATCAACATTGATGATCGATGACGACCTCGGTGTCCTCATAGCTAGTTACAGCCATAATTGTTCCTAGAATCTCTAAGCTGTTTCTTGAAGGATCCCAGGGTGTCAGCTTCAACAACGTTACTGGGTAGCTGGTTGGAGACTCCCACAATTCTCTGTGTATGAAAGTACCTCTATTTTCTGAACTAAATACCACTTTATCTAATCTCCAAACACACACATACATACATAATTTAATGAGATGTAAAATAGTAATATTAATTAAAAAAAAAATCTATAGACAATTGTGTTTATTTATTACCTTAAAATAAGTACAACATAATAAATAAATAAATGTGTTATCATAGCAATCGGTGATCAAAGAAATAAAGTAAAATAAAATAAAAAATCAATAAATAATAATGTCATAGCCTTAAAGTCATAACTTTGAAGTCATAATGCACTGCAAGTGTTATCAGGGAATGTTGTGCTATGTTTTCAAGTGCTTCAAGGTTTGGAGATGGCGTTTCTCTAGCCCTTTGAGTAGTAAGAATGTACTGGTACGTTCACTGCTCTCAGGTCCCCAGGGAGTACGAACATATCAGTACATTCTGCAACTTTAAACTTGAATTACTGAGCCTACAAAACTTCTGATAACAAGATATTGTAACACTAGGTTCCTGTAACACCTTTTATTGGTCTACTGTGCCCTCTGCTAGATATTGACTGAATTACATACAATAAACCATCACAAAAATGACAGCGATGTCTGTAAATGGCAAAAATTGCTCATTGAGAACGAAGTATTAGAAATAATACTGAATTCAGATTCCGATTTAAATTCAAATACTTCCCAGGCCCGGCGTCCAGTTTAGGTCCAGTGCCCCCCCCCCCCCCCCCCCCCAGTTTCAGATTCTAAATTGATTCAGTACCGTCAGCTTTCACTTCTAGCGATAGATGCCCGCTGGAATGTCTCAGCACCAACTGTGAATCAAATTTAAAATCGATTGGTGCAAGTGCTGGCTTTTCCTTTTTGATTTGCTGTATTTTTAAGCGTAGTTCACTATTGGACAGTAAATACTAAACAAAGACACAACTTGTCCAAATTAATATTATTATCCACCAAAACCAGCCAATCAATACTTTGCATCGACGAAAGCAGCCAATCCTGTACCTGCAACTGCCGAGAGTCAATCACAGACTGTCAGCTCGACTGGAGCACAGACACACCGTCTTTCAACAACAACAAAGCCATACACGGACAGTTATGTAATATTGCGCCATTCATATTTAGATTCAGGAGAGAGGTTTTGGCTGAGTGGTATTTAATGAGAGATTGTATTGGTAGTTCAGACTCCATCATACACGGACTGTCCAGTAATTGCTCCGTTCATTCCTTAGGCAATAACTTCAGACAATACAGGCCAGTATTATTATGACAGTTCAAAACAAATGTGTTTCTGAATGTCTTTTCAATTATGTAATAAATGTTTCACAGAGTGTTTTGCTAAATGTAAATCACAAACTTGCTGATTTGAAATATTATTGTTACGGAATTATACGAAGTGAGCCAAGAGAATCTACTGCTGCATGAGCCTAGTTTGGAGTTTCTAGTAAACATTATCATCAAATCATTAATGATTAAGAACCCCACCCCAAACCCAGCAGCCAGGAGTGCTGAAGAAATAATTATATATTTTATTAACCTTAAGGGAAGCAGAATGGATAGTTATGTTAAAAAAAAAAAAAAAAACTTTTCAGTAGTAGTGCCATGCAGCTACTGGCATCAGTGTAATAAACTGCCTCAGTGCCAGTAAAAATGCTAGTATCAATATTATATTATTAATGTTATCACTGGCATTTTAAAGGAAACCTTGCTGTTCAAGTCAAGTGTTGAATGTTTTTATTATTATTTATAATCCTGTATGTATACAGCTTACTTTTGATACTCCTGGTGAACACAAACAGTCTGTTTTTTAACACAATTCAAGTACATATTTTTTGTTCGTTTGTTTTATTTTTATTACCTAGGTTTTCATTCTTCGACAAGGATACACTAGATTGTTTCAGCATGTGTTCACATAAAGTGAAGCATGGGTCATAGATGATCTCTAGTATCATTAGTATTCATATGTGGTCTAAATAACACATACACAAACTTTGTGTTTTCCTTCCGTATAGGAAGTTGTTGGGGAATCCTTCAAACTACTATGGCTTTTAACATCTTGCGACGATTCCAGAGTGTGACCACGGGTATAGGAAGATGCAGCTCCATACAGAATGGGCAGTGTTTGTTGCGATTTATTGCCAGTCACAGTAGACAGTTGCATTCACCCTGTGACTGCAAAAAGTCAAGTCATTGTGCCACACGGCGATTTCTCAAGCTATGTATTTTTCAACAGTTAAGGATCATCCTTACTTAAGTAGCAGTCCTGTGTGTCTACAAGAAGATGCTTCTGACAGAATTAGGTCTGCAAACAAGCAATCCACAATCATGCATCAAGAGGTATTTTTAGATCGTCTCCATGGCTGCGTATCAGCCAAACAGGTTTTCAAGCTTCTTGCTGTCTTGGAAACTGTGTCTGAAACAGTGGCTGATTCAGTTCTGCAGAGGATTGCTGTCTTGGAGCATGACCAGACCGGACTAAAGAACCCAGAAGCTGTGTTGGAAAACAATGCATTTAATGCACTTTGCTTCCAATTCGAGCATGATTCACAGAGACTGACAGATGCAGGACTTGTGACTGCACTACATGCCTGTACCCAGCTGTATGTGGACCCATGTAGTACATTGATGGTCTGCTTGGTTTCAGAGAGCCAAGAGCAGCTGGACAGGGGGCCAATGGCCATCAGGAACCTGTGTATTTTGGGGGAGGCCCTCTTGGCTCTTAGGGGCCCAGGCTGTGAGATGCTGAAGCAAGTCATGGGTCAGATACAAGAGCAGGGGGTGGAAGAGTGGAGCCCGGAGGATTGACAATGGTCTACAACATGCTGCAAGCAGGAGTTGGCAAAGTGGCCAATACCAGGACCTCCTTACACCTTGAATAGCTTTACTATATCTATAGCCCCTAAACAAAACCCTAAGTCTATAAGCCACATACTGAATGCACTAGTTGTCCTCAACCAAACCAAGCCATTCCTACAACAGGCTCATTCCTTACATCTTCTATGAGGTAAGGGACAGAGAAGCTACGTCTTGTTTACAAATGTAGATATTCTGTATTGCATATATATATATATATATATATATATATATATATATATATATATATATATATATATATATATATATATATATAGACTTTAACAGATATTTACATATTAAGAGCAATAACTTACTGTAACTTAGTGGTGCTTTGCTTCACAATATCCATGGAGAGAAACAAGGTTTATTGTTTCATATTGTTTTACATTTCCATCGTCAGCCACCTCAAAACCAAAATATTTCTATACTTCACTGCGCAGAGACTTCGGGGTTGTTATTTTCTAGCCAATCTGGAAGTAATTGAATCTTCAAGTACAGTTTCATGCCGGATTTTGCATTATTTTGAGAAGTGTTTTGATGTTTTAAAAGTACATAATTTATAATAGCGAAAGTTCACATTTTAAAATACATTAATAATAGCGTAAGTAATCACACGGACAAAATGCAATGAACCGCTGACACATGCGCATATCTCAAAATAATGTAGAATGCAAATAGTGTTTGGCACCTAAATCAATGGAATAAAATTGTTAAATAATACTTTAGTGTGTGGTGTTTGCCTACGAGACTGACAATGATTGGTATGGATAGGGTTTGTTATATCTTAATATAAATGAACCGTTATTATACTATGTTTGTATTTTTTCTAGTATTAGCAATACTCTGCGAGTGTACGTGAATTTTTTTTTTTTAATCCCACGATATTGCGATATGGAAATGATCGATATTACATCAACATTTCGATATTGGTGCCCATCACTACCATAAACGCATGCTATTACCATGGAAATTCATATGTATGCAATGCAGAATTCATGGTTGTGTCAATGATGGCAAGCCGTCCAGGTCCTGAGCCAGCAAAGCAGCCCCAAACCATCACACTCCCACCACCATGCTTGACGGTTGGGATGAGGTTCTTCTGTTCGAACGCAGTGTTTGATTTTTGCCAAACATAACGTTTCTCATTGAGGCTAAAAAGTTCTACGTTTGTCTCGTCTGTCCAGAGAACATTGTTCCAGAAGTCTTGTGGATCATCTATGTGCTCTTTGGCGAACTTCAGACGGGCAGCAATGTTCTTTTTAGAGAGCAGTGGTTTCCTCCTGGCTATCCTTCCATGAACACCATTCTTGGTCAGTCTTTTTCTGATAGTTGAGTCATGAACACTCACATTAGCCAAAGTGAGAGTGGCCTGCAGATCCTTGGATGTTACTCTGGGGTTCTTTGTGACTTCCTTGATGATTTTCTGGTTTGTTCATGGAGAGATTTTGGTAGGACGACCGCTCCTGGGTAGAGTGACTGTGGTCTTGAACTTTCACCATTTGTAGACTATCTGTCTGACAGTGGATTGGTGGTTTTGTAACCCTTTCTAGACTGATGAGCATCAATAACTGTTTTTCTGAGGTATTCAGAGATTTATTTTGATCGTGGCATGACGTGTATGGTGAAGACCAAACTCACAAAGTTTCTTTATATAGGGTGGGGCCTCCCAAACTCAAACTCCCAAACTCACCCCTGAAGATCTACCTAATTATTTAAACACCTGATTCTAATGATCCCTTTAATTGAGCTGATAAAACTGACATCACTGTTCTTTTCCTAGATACCATCCTATGAGTTTGAGAAGCTGCGTGACTGGGATGACACAGTAGAGTACCTTCATAAGAAGATTTTTCCACACAGCTACAAACTTAGCTGATGATTTCCAACAATTCTAACACAACAACAACAAAGAAAATGTCTCTGAAAACTGCAACCATTATGATTGCTTGCTTTTATAACACTTACTCAAAAGTTGCTGAATATATTTTGTGAAATGACAATTACTTGATACAGTTTCTTCATTTGTAGCAAAAATACTGAGATCAACACAGGACTTAAAATCTGTATCTTGGAGCACTGTTCACCTTGATGTGTTTTTTTTTTAAATTATTATTCAAGAATGAAATTATCTTTCATTAATGACAACTGTATGAAAGTGTAGTAATTAAATAAACATTCCTTTTGAGTTGTGACTTGTTCTTACCCAAGGTGGTCACTTTTAGATTTGATGTTTTATCAAAGTAGATACATGTTATATAACATAGCAGATACCACACCTCTGCTGATCATCACAATTTAAAGCACAATTTAGAATACAACATAGAATCGACACAGGAATAATATTTATTGGTGTCCATAAAAAGCACTCACATTTATCATTTACTACAGATAAATAACCTGCTCCACCAGAAGGAGCACTGTATATGGTTTATATTGCTCACAGAGCAATGTACTGTAGGTTACTAGGAAAGCTCTTCCTATTCAGACAGTGCCAAGTTCTTTGATTGCAGTTTTGCAAGATGATCTGAAATGCCTGCTTCTATCTTATCACACTGAGCGAGGCAGGCCTGAAAAAAAACCAAAAAAACAACATAAAATTACAAAATATTAATTTAAAACTTGTTTATTAAGATGACTCAATTTGTAGAAGCACTAACCAATGGAAAAATATGAAATTAATGGTAAGAATACAAATTGTAGATGCAGAGGACTGTAGGGATAAAATCAACCAAAAAAAACCTTATAACCTTCTCTTGTACATGAAAACAATGATGTTCTGATGAAATCCAGGAAACCATTCTCAGTATGAATGTAAATCAGGAAGAGAACAGGGCAGTCAATGGGCAAGAAATATAATACTGTAGCACTACCAGCTTTTAAATAAATGTCCCATTATTGAAATGAACAGAAAAGTGTACAAATTGTATATAGTTGGTTTGACAATCCCACCTTTCAGTTTATTTAATTATGTGCTTGCCTGTTGTTATGTATGTGCTTTATGGAAGCGCGGAAGAAAACATTTGAAAGCACTACATATATATCTTATCTAATAACTCACCTGAACAGTTTTAATCAATCCTTTCTTCTTCATTCTGCAGTCGCTAAAATTTTCAGGCAAACTCTAAAAACACAGGAGATTCAATATTTATTTTAATCTGGCGTTCATTGTTATACCTGGCAATTAAACATACTATAAACAATTTCAGTTAAGGGAATTTCTTGTTTTCTCGACTTGTATTGACACTGTAACATCAACTAAGGTATTTGTTACATCAAATAAGTTTAACATCATAAAATGCAGTTCTGATCTTTCTTTGTTTTCTTTTACTATAATGTAACAATATTCACCTACCATGGCATCCATCTGTTCAAGGATCTTCATAAACTGTTCAGCTGCCACCTTAACTCGCTGATCTAGCTTGCTTAAAGCTTCAGCCTGAAGATGCTTTGCTAAGAAACCCTGTGTAACACAAGTTAAATGCAAACCCATTAATCAATGTTGATCAAGCTATTGTACACACATATCCACCTGGCTATTATTTCCCCATCTTGTTTCTGGTCATTTTTATTACAAAGACTAAGAATCGATTTTTACTTATAATGAAACTTGGTTGCATTATTTCTTATAATTATGACAGGATTTTGTTTAATAAGGGCAGCAGTGTGGAGTAGTGGTTAGGGCTCTGGACTCTTGACCAGAGGGTCATTGGTTCAATCCCAGGTGGGGGACACTGCTGCTGTACCCTTGAGCAAGGTACTTTACCCAGATTGCTCCAGTAAAAACCCAACTGTATAAATGGATAATTGTATGTAAAAATAATGTGATATCTTGTAACAATTAGCCAGATGCCCTTATCTGGATAAGGGCGTCTGCTAAAAAATAATAAATAATAATAATAATAATAATAATAATAATAATAATAATAATAATAATCATCATGTACAAACTATTCATATAAATGTGACCTTGTATTAAATGTATGACATTTATTTTATAAGGGGCTGTCCAAAATTATCATTTTCTGAAATCTTGCAAAGCATCATACAAAGGATCCTGTTAGCACACAGTTTCTTTACATAGTCCACAAGAGACTACGAAGGTAATGGAACATCAATAGGCTCTGAGTATTTTTCTCAGTGTATTAAAACCTGTCTTGGGCATATCACGTTATTTTCTGATAAAATGTGTTTATCAGTAAAACATAATGTACATTTGAATGGCAAACAGTATTAAAAGGGCCATTTACAGTACATCTGTAAACTACAATGTTTTTTAAATACAACTAGATATGAAAGTTCTGCTGGGGAAGTATGGTGTTGGCATACTGTGTACGTTTTCTGTAATTGATGATCATTTTGGATGACCCCTGAATATCTACACTAACACAAATGTATATAATAATGGTAATAGTATCTACTGGTGACAAATATATACTGTATAATAAAACAGAAACATGTCTATAACATACTAAATAGCTGAATGGGGTATTAATCACATTGGTCTTATCTTCAAATTCAAAAGCTATTCAGTTTACTATGATAGCATACATGGGACCAACACAAGAGGTGTCGCACAGTGAAGCAAGCTAGCCGCTCTGCTCGCTGCTGCAGGTAACGTCAGGCAGACTGCAGCCGAAGCCAGCTGACGCAGCTTGCTCAGGGGAACTAAAACACCACTTCAGCTTGACTGAACTCTTGAGTGAGAATAGGTACATAGGTGCATTTTACAGACCCCATTTTGATTACCCAATGGTTCACGGATTGACAGAACCTAAACCTGCCCAAGCTCTCAGAACAATCTGCACTAACCAAATACAAAACTTACTAGGAGTGGCACGATTCTTTGTGTATTGATGAATTATAATACTTTGTTTACAAGATATGTCGTAATGTAACTGAGGCATGTATCATTACAAGCCCAGCATAGCTCATCGTAGTTCACCAAGATTAGAAATGTGTTTTATAGTTGGTATGAATAAATACCATCTATAAGAATAAAAATTGTCTTCTGTTAGTGTTTCGTTACACCCCTGATACTTACATTCTTTAAACCTGTTAGCTCACCATCAACTTTCTCCAGCTTCTTGGATGTCTGATCTACTGACTTCTCTAGATCCTTCAATATCTTCAGTTCTGCCTCTTCCTCCGGACTATTCTGTTGTCAAGAATGCAAATATATGTACTTTTTAGTATTAAAAGCATAACAAAAAACATATAACATTTTATAACAAATTCCATGCACAGAATTATCAAAATCTGTTCTCAACATTTACGTAGTCTTCAGTAGCTTAGCCAATGAACTGCTCCTTTTGTGAAAAATGAGGTCACCTTTGGTGGTCAGATTTGAGCTTGAACTCTTGCAAAAGTAGATCACCATAAAACAGATAAAAATAACCTCTTATGATAATAAATTAGTTTTCTGTAAAAATGTTAATCATTTTAATGTTATGAAACTAGTAAGAAGCAATGTCATCATTACACTGCTCTTACATACAACTAAATTGTTTAGTGATTTTTAGAATATTACAATTGTTATGTATTTATTTATAGAAAATATGAGCATATACACTTTGCGCTTTTCATTATCTGCTTCATTATGTAATTACGTATATTGTCAACTTCCTTTAGACACACAAGAAAAATTAAAGTATTGGTGTTAAGACTGTTACACACCTCTCTATATTCATTTTATACCGGTAAGCAGGATTAACTTTATACAGTACTTACCCTTTTTCCAATCATCATGACTTTACAACCTTGTTTCACACCAAAACTTGATAAAGGCTGCTCCATCTCCCTTAGAGACTTGCCTTTTGGACAAGAGGAAAACATGGCTGTATTTATTGATGCAATTTGGTTCTAACTTACCTAGACTTTGTTATTTATGTAGATCCCAACACAGTAAACAAAAAATAAAATAAAAAAAATTAGCCCTTTAATGCACTCGGCCTGCAATGAAAGCCTGAATATATTTTGTTAAATTGTATTTCTTTAATTAAAGTACTTTTAATTATTGTATTGTCTTTTTTTAAAACAGAGCTTGGACATGTGTAACTTATTGCTGCCATCTACTGAATACCACAGGGAAGTACACCTTTGTACAGTGCCGTTTACCTTTAAATATAAGTTTTTGTGATGGAAGAGGTACACCAGTGACCTGGGCAATAGCTTCTGCCAAATCATTCAGTAGTGGTTCATTACTCTCGCTTCCTCTCACTTCGATGTTATGTTTGGTGGTTCCTGAAAGCAGAACACGGGTATTAATTGTGTGTATGCAAACTGAGATGTTGGTCTGTTTCTACTAGAACGATAATAATTAGAACTGCTTTGCTCTTCTTCTTCTAAGCAGATTTTTCTGATGCTAAACAAACCGATAAACACATTTGCATCATTCTAAAACGGGTTGTGCAGGCTATACCTGAACTATTCTAGACAGTTAGTTTCTCCATTTGACCCCAACAACTGTACTGAAAATTAACTGTGCGTAGTGTTATTATTATGCATGCCTATACTACAAATTAAATAACAATACCCCCAAATAGAACCTGTAATGTATAAACATATTTAGAGCCCTACTGTGTCCTCTTTCGTGCAAAAGTGGTACAATGCATTTATTTGTATGCCGGATTTTTTTTTTTTTTTTTGACAAGAATCATATTCTTTTTTTAGGATGCCTTTTTTTTTTTTTTTTTTTGTCAGGCAGAATACCGAAAATAGAAAATATATCCGATATAAATACGAGCTCCCTTTTTTTCGGGGGAAATTGTGAAGCAAAGAAACGCAGTGCTCGTTGACCTACATTTTATGCCACCGATATCCACACAAGAAAATGATCCATAGTTTCCATTTACCAACATAATAATAGTCTACACAAACCAGTGTTTTAAATAAGGCTCAAAAAATAAAACAATACCATGTGCAACTGTCAATGTCACTGCGTTTTCGGCCATGTCTGCGGTAGGTGTACACAAATATTGAAACACTTCCTCTGTAGACAGGAAGCACACAAACTCCAGGCATCTTTTTGCGGGGCAAAGGGTTTTATTTATTTTTTATTATTTATTCATTCAGTATGGCGTGTTTCTAGTTGTTGTTGATTCTGTCTCGTCGGCAGAAATTATTCACTTTAATGTGCCTTTTACTGCCCTGGTTGGCCCGTGTGCAGAGCACAAAAGGGAATCTCATAGGTTTGTGGAACATTTCCACGGTGGTTATGCAGTTAGCATAGTTTTGGTTTGCCTTTTAATATACTTTATCATACCTCTATGGGCTTTACAATGTTTACCCGTGATGCTTTCACTGTACTTACATGCTGTACGCTATAAGGAACGTTTCAGAAACTTTTTAAAGAAGTTATTTTACACACGTTTTATAACTTTGTGTGAAATACTGTACCAATATTTCCACATAATATATGTATACCATGTTGTTGTTATTAATACAACGATAAAGGCGAATATACTATTGAACTTATGGTGTACAGTTTTGTTGCGAGGCTGCTGTTTAATACATGTAACTATAGAAACTTGTTCTGCTGATAAAACCAGCTTTAAAATTTAAGCACAATACTGCAATACAATTTAAAATTACAAATTAGAATCATGTCTATATCGTTAATGAAAATTAGCAACATTTTAGTGAGAGATCATAAAGCACGAAACAGTGTATTACAAATCAAAACAAAAAATAAACTTTGTTATCCCCGCCGCGCCAACAAAGTAAACACATCCAGTGCAACAGAAAACACTCATGAAAAATGTCGACTTCAGCAAAAATGTGTATCCACGATGTTAACGGCATTTCAATAAACACCGGAAATTCCAATGAATGTTTTGCTGACTTTAGCTTGTGTTGACTACGTGAAGAAAAAGACTGTGTAGATGGGGATTACAGTCTACACGATAAGACAATTAATTTACTGAGAACAAACATTAGATCAACAATCTGATTAAACTGTTACTCTGTCTGACGTATAGCAAAACTTTGAAGTGCAATGATACATGTTAATTATATCCCCGAGTCGGTGTATATTGCTTATTTTCATTTCTATATAACCTGTCTTAATTTTAATTTGCAGTGGCCTACACGTTCACACGGAATTATAAATCATTGTTTACTTTGTTGACAGTCCAGTTTGTTTATATTTCACTTAAGGTAGTTTAAGTTTCCTCCACCTTGAAACCTCATTGCCACCTACTTGTATGCACCTGTTGCTCCTTGCAAAAGATGGACTGCTGCCCTAGACCTCTACCGCTGTCTCCTCTGCTAAATGTTCTTATTTCCAATCTATAATCCAAGCCTCCACTAACAACCCACGTAAACTATTCTCTACCTCCTCCTCCCTCCTCTATCTCCTCTGATGACTTTGCCTCTTTCTTCTCTTCTAAAATCTCTGATATCCGCACTCTTTAACACCTCTCCCTCCCCCTCCCCTTCCCTCTGCCTTCAAACAAGCCTCTATCACTCCCCTCCTCAAAAAACCTACCCTTGACCCCACCTCCCTCCAGAGCTACCATCCTGTCTCCCTCCTACCCTTCTTCTCCAAAACCCTCGAGTGGGCTGTACACCGCCAGCTCTCTGCTCGACCCTCTCCAATCTGGTTTTCGCTCTGCTCACTCCACTGAAACCGCCCTCCTGTCTGTCACTAACTCACTAAACTCTGCCCGAGCTGCCTCTCTCTCCTCTGTCCTAATTCTCCTCGACCTCTACACTATCGATCATTCTATTCTACTATCCTCTCTCGCTGACCTGGGAATCTCTGGCACTGCTCTGGCCTGGTCCTCCTCCTACATCTCCAACCGCACTTACCAGGTAACCTGGCATGGAGCAACCTCCACACCTCGCCCTCTCTCAACAGGAGTCCCCCAAGGGTCAGTCTTGGTTCCTCTCCTGTTCTCTCTCTACACCCGCTCCCTGGGCCCCCTCATCGCATCCTATGGTTTTCTCATACCATTTCTATGCTGATGATGCTCAGATTTTCCTCTCCTTCCCCACCTCTGACTCCACCATCTCCTCCCGTATCTCTACCTGTCTGTCTGCTACCTCAAACTCAACCTCTCTAAATCTGACCTCCTTTTCTTTCCCTCCTCCTCCTCCTCCCCCTCCTCTGATCTCTCTATCTCCATTCCTCTGGAATCTACCACACTCTCTCCCTCCTCCTCAGCTAAGAACCTCGGAGTCACCCTGGACCCCTGCCTCTCTTATTCCCAGCTCATCTCCACTCTGGCACGCACTTGCCGATTCTTCCTGAGCAACATACGAAGAATCCGACCCTTCCTCATCAACTACACCCAGCTTCTGGTCCAGGCCCTGGTACTCTCCCGCCTAGACTACTGCAACTCCCTCCTGGCTGGCCTCCCTGCAGCCGCCACCCGTCTGCTCCAGCTCATCCAGAACTCTGCTGCCCGCCTGGTGTTCTCTCTGCCTCGCTTCTCCCACGCAACTCCACTGCTCCGCTCACTCCACTGCCTCCCGATCACCGCTCGCATCCAGTTCAAGATTGTGTTCTCGCCTAAAGATGCCTTGACCAGACTGCACTCAGCTACCTCCAGACCCTCATCTCTCCCTACACCCCCACTCGACCTCTCCGCTCCTCCTGCACTAGAAGACTGGCTGTACCTCCAGAGCCCGCTCCTTCTCCACCCTCGCCCCTACAGATGTCAGGACTGCCCAGTCCCTGACCACCTTCCGGCACCTCCTCAAGACTTACTTCTTCAGACAGCACCTGTAGAACTCCTCTTTTCCCTCTGGACACTTTATCACTCTTCCTTAAATGCGCTTTATTTGCTCTATCTGCTCCTTATTTTACTGCATTTAATCCTGTACTTTAGAATACTGTAATCTGTCAAGTGTTATTTAATCTGTAGTATTTTACATTTAATTATATCCTGATGTAACTATCACTGACACTGTTATCTTCTCCGTTATTGAATCGTATTTTGTCATATACTTTTTTTTGTACTTGCTAGAACCAAGGTCATTGTATTTTATCTTGCTCTTAATTGTATTAATACTTGTACTATGATTCTTGAAATGTATTCTTGTTTACGACTGTACGTCGCCCTGGATAAGGGCGTCTGCTAAGAAATAAATAATAATAATAATAATAATAATAATAATAATAATGCTGCCACCACCATGCTTTACTGTAGGGATGGTGTTAGCAGGGTAATGTGCCGTGTTTGGTTTACGCCACACATATCGCTTAGCATTGAGACCAAAAAATTCCACTTTGGTCTCATCAGACCACAAAACCTTCTTCCACATGCGTGCAGTGTGCCCTAAGTGTTTCTTTGCAAAAGCTATGCGGCACATCATATGGCTTCCTTCTTGCCACCCTCCCATATAGGCCATGTTTGTGGAGTACTCTTGAAATTGTTGAACAATCTTAGGCCTCACAGTGACCTCCCTCAGCAGTTTCCTTAGGCCACAGCTACTGACTTTGGAGGGACAGCCTGATCGAGGCAGTGTCTTGGTGGTGTCAAACTGTTTCCACTTTACAATGATGGACCTGACAGTGCCCCAAGGAATATTCAAAGACATTGAAAGTTTCTTATAGCCTTCCCCCAATCTGTTCCTTTCAATAACTTTAACCCAGAGTTCTTTTGGCAGCTCCTTGTTCGGCATGTTTTGCCATTTGCTTCTAATTCACTTCATACAACAGAAACAGCTTGATTCTTCATCCAGGTGTATTCGAATCAGTTGATCTACTGTGATTGGACACAGGTGGGCTCTATTTAACTTATGTCCCTTGTTAAGGCAATTTGTTGTACCTGAGCTAATTTGGGTTTGCTATGACAAAGGGTGGATTGTTCTTTCACATTGAAAGTGTAGATGATGTTGTGTAGATCAGTGAAACAAACTCCTACTTTAATGCATTTTGAATGTGGAACAAGGGTGTGAAGACTTTTTCAAGGCGCTGTGTATATGTGTGTATATATATATATATATATATATATATATATATATATGTGTGTGTGTGTGTGTGTTACATTCACACATCTAGATTCTGTTAAATCTCTTTCAGTTGAACTGGGAATACTCCGTCTTTGTCTTGCACTCGATGCAGGGTATGATTAACATCGTCTGTGGTTCCACTAGCGTCAGAGGGCCGACTTGCAGTAGAGTTTGTCTTTATTCCTGGCCAGACACCCCCAGTTTCGCTCAGTGTCTGGTGGGAATCTCTTGCTGTAAATGTGACCAGTGCCAGCATGTTTGGAGCTGTTGGTTAAAGATGTTATATGCCAGCTGCCTTTTCTCTGACTTATTTGTTGCTTGATGTTGAAAGCAGCGTTGCAGTTTAAGATGTTATGCCTGCTCTTCCCTTCCTCTGATTGACTGTATAACTCTCTTGAACAAAGAACAGCTTCTCCCTTAAACAGAATTATTCCTTTTGCAACATCCGACCTTGACAACCAGGTGCATCCATTCTCGCCTAACTCAAAGCCAATTCCAGGACTCAGATGTTACTATGGTGACCAGGGGCCTATTCCCCCTCCCCCCCCCCCCCCCAAGCTACACTGTTACAAACCTCTCACTTTCTTTCTTGTGCTAAATCATTAAAGATAAGTTTAACCCTTTAAATACTCTTATGGTCCTACATTATCAACTGAATTTCACTTCTCTCCACCCCTACTGGCATTTAACCCCTCCATCAAACCGACAATGTTAATAATGTGTAAATGAAGGTGAATATTTAGCCCTTCTGTTACACAAACACACGCCTTAAAGACCAAGTAGCAGGGTTCCGAAAAATATAGCGTTACACGTCCCCACCTGTTGCTATAACTGTTTAAATAATGTACTGTTACTTTTTATTTTCATTGTTCACATCCTGACAACTTTTTATACTTTTAACTTTAAATTAACACTTTTTCTGAAAGGAAAAGCTCATGTTGAGCAACAAAACTTGAAATAACTCAACAATGTAATTCGTAGTGTGCTTAATTCTAGTTTTGTGATTAAATATAAATTTCTCTTTTCAGAATAAAATGGAACTCATGTCACTTGAAGTAAATGGCTTTGTGAATTTCTCCCAGTAGTGTATGATGTGAGAGGAGTAAAATTGCTTTAGGAGCAACCCACAGTGGCTCGGACATTTACACATAAAAAAACATAAAATCACAATCATTTGGAAAATAAATGTGCAGCAATACACAATACACAATACAACAAGAGACAACAGTAACTAGCTAGACTATTACTTGTAAGAAATAGTGATTCAAAAGCTACTATTTCAGAATGATGTGAAGTTGGAGCCTTTCGTAAGGACATGGTGTTCACTTACAGTTTAGGTTTCAGTCTCCACTGCTGTTGACAACCATACATACCAGTAGTCACTACCTGAACACTGATTTACAGGATCCATTGACAAGAATTTTTTAATTATTTATTTTTAATGCTAACTCAAAATTCTGTAGGCATCTCAAATGTACATTATATCAGCACTGTGTCAAAACTAGCAAATGCATCAAAAAAGGCAATTGGAACAAGTCTGACTTTGATTAACTAATTTGTCTGCAGAGACGCTTTCTCCACTATCTGGTTATAGTTTTTTTGTTTTTTTTAAGACTGTGGTTGGATTTTCTGTTGATTTGCTTTTCAAGTTCTTTTAACACCCTAAGTATTACATAATAGAGAAAATTGACCAAATTATTTAGACATCAGAGACATGATGTTGGAAAATTTAAGTACAAATAAATGAAAAAAAAAATCTGGTGGGTCAATTGTACCGTACCAGTGATTTAGTCCACATCAAGTGGACTACATTGTGGACTAGACAATCCTGCACTAACTTAATCCTGATTGCAGCGTACCAAGCAGATAATCCCGGTAACTGGTTTAACTGATCGGAACAAGTTAGACCGATAATGTGGACTAACCTACAGCTATGGCCAAAAGTGTTGCATCACCCCATAGAATTAACTCATTTTGCTTCATAAAGTCAAATGAAACCTGCTGAATAATGTTACATTAATATATTAAACTACATACCGCTTTGTAGTTTTCCATATACTTAACAAAAAACTGACAAATTGAAAAATGTGACATTTCTAAATCTAACACTATACTATTATGGCTTCCGGTAGACTTTTGCGATATCATTTTGTAGTTTCTTTGATTCCAGATGTTAAATAAAAGATAAAAATTATGTTCATATATTTTTCTTTATTATGTCTCAATCCTAAAATTCTGGTGATGCAAAACATTTGGCCATAGTTGTGTAAACCTTACACATCCGTTATACGGAATTCAGTGTCAGATAAATATATAAAGGGATCCCTGCACTAAGAGAGACACATTTTTATTACACCAAACATATTTTGTGCACATTTCAATCTGGCAGATCACACTTGCATTTAAATTGCCGACACTGCTGTGCACAGAAAAGTTTAATGAATGGACCATTTGTTGTTTAGTTAAAGCATATGAACTGAAATGGTATTGCATTAAACAAAACATGGTATCAAAAGGTACGTGATTAAAATGTTTATTTTAAATGTAGGGCATTTATATATATAGTGCAAGACTTTATTCTCACAGATCTGACTGCCCGAACGTGACGGACATTAGAAATGTATGGAATAAAGTTTTCAGATGTATTGGTCATTTCAGAGGAAAAATGCAGCTGTCTGCAAAAAAAAAAAAAAAAAAAAAAATTATATATATACAAACACACACAAGCAGTAAATGCTTCGGACGAGCAAGCATACTAAATTAGTGTAATCCTTCATAGTACTAATCCGCTTGAAGAGGATCATCACAAATCTGATTTGGTACTCTGCAATCAGGATCTTGTTTAGTGTGATTTAGCAGATGATCTATCTGTGATGATTAACTTCTGGTACGCTGCAATCTGGATTAGCAGGTGTACTAACTTTAGTCCAATCAAGTAGACTATACCTGCTTAATCCACTAGTTACTAATTTTGGTATGCTGCAATTCACCCAGCTTGTTTAAGAAATATCATGAATGACCTTCCATATAAGCAATGTAAACTTTAGTTTTACAAGCAGCACAGTAAAGTCCTGCTATAATAATACTACTACATAGAATGTTTAAAAAAGTCTACTACTTTTGGCCCTAGACTGCGCTTGAGCAGACATTACTAAACGTAACTTAACTATGACCAACATCTTGCATTATTTAGGGTGTTAAATATATGAATAGATTAACATATCAGTGCCATAGATGTATGAACATATAAATAAACAGACACTGCCTGGCCATGGCATTAGCACATATCTAACCAATTAGATTTAACAAAGTCCTGGTGTGGGGCATGTTCTCATGGGTCTCTCGCTTAATCCGGAAGGCCGAACGAGTTCACTTAAAAATGCTGCACTTGTACTCTTATGGCGATGGCTACTTTCATGATAATACACCCATCCACCATGCCGGAATTGTGCACAAATGGTTTGAGGAGCATGACAGAGACTTCAGGCGTCCTCCATGGCCACCACAATCCTGGATTGCATCCAAACTATCTCAAATCTAGTGCTTATGTAACGTGCACAGGAGGCAATTCCATAACTCAGTCTCCAAATACAATGCCACTATTAATACAAAATAACACTGAAAGCAAGAATTTATTTTGAGAGTGCAGCTTTATTTTAACCGTATGTTTCCAAGCATTTTTATACTGTATTTCTGATACACATTTGTATTACTGTAGTGCATCAATCTGCAACTTATAAAGCAGCACCAACATTGCATACACGTGTAATGTAGATTATATTAATGCACTTTAAACAACTAGCATCACACAACTTGTAGAAATAGTTTCCTATTGATTTCTAATTAATACCATTTTATACTCCTTAAGCAGAACAGGAATTAGCCTGCTCTGCTTAGTGTTCCAAAGGTTCTATAAGTCACTTCAACAAAACACAATAAGAAGAATTTGAACTGTTGTCGCCACCCCTGCTAGATTTGATAAATTAAAGTGTTTGCAGTTTTTCTCTATAGACCCAAAAACTGGAGAGGTATTTGTATTTTTTATTTTAGATATTTTGTAATACAACAGAAGGAAAATGAACATCATGTATGATTTTTACTTAATTAAGTGTGTATATGTGCATTTACATTCTGCAAACTGACTAAAAGAGGGACAAAAGGAAAACAAGTTTTGGTAAACCCGTAAAAATACTACTTTAGAAACTTGACTCTGCTATTGAGCTACAGCGCACTCAACGACATTGTTGAACGCATATCCCTTTCTTTGTTGTGTTTATTAGTTTAAGTATTTTATTTTTTGGATCACAGTATGTTAGTAATCTAACTGGGAGATGTTTTTTTAATTTGTGTAATCACACACACATTCATGCTGCAGTCCTTTCACAAAGAAGTAGCTTTACATTCCTTGCTTTCAGTCAGCGCTCTTGGTTGATGAATGAACACACTGAATTTGACACCCTGGTTCGATGCTGCTCTGACAAATCCGCTGTTGGCAGTCATGGTGATTGCCTTCAGAGTGTCTCCTGTCCCAAAGATCGTGACAGAGCGACTGTTGACCTTGGAGCTAGCCACCAATCTTAAGGCACGTTCAGAAGGCTCATCCGGTACCACGTTAAGTCTCCGGATCAGCTCCGCAGCACGGGCCTTTTCCCCAGGCCCTCCTAAAGTGTTCAGAATGGTCTGAAAATCTTTGACTGCTGACTGGCAGGCAAAAAGTTCTTTGTTTTTCATGAACTCATCCAGTTTTGGTAGCACCTTATCCTGCCTTTCCTGGGAGGCCTGCTCAGTCAACACTTTCTCTTTAAATATGTAGTGACATCCGCCATGGCTGAGTGCAGACACATAGGTGATTAAACTGGTGATGTCTAGATTGACCCGGTTGCATACATCTACTTTTACTTCAGTTGGGAAAGCCAAGCTGGCGACGATGGTGTCTCTGTCTACTTTGGTAACAGGTATTGTCTCTTCTTCATCATTATCATCATTTTCATCACAACTGCTGTCACTTGTCAGCTCCTCGCTCTCTTCAATGCATAGCACTGAGTTTACAGCAACTATGTCTCCTCGAACAGATATTCCCATTTTCTTCAAGCTGTCTGCCATAGGACTGGAGACCCCATTGTAAAATGCAAAAATGATGTGAGGGTTGCTGTATTGCACAGGCTGCTGTCGGCTAGCTTGAAGGAAATCTTCAGCCTGCTCAACAATACTCTTATCCCCATACTGCCCTCTCCCTTGCCATATATTATGAAGAGCTTCTGCTTTACGCCCAATGGCCTTCACCCAAGTGTGGCCATCATTCGCCACAACATCCACCACCAGTGTCTGCTTCTCCCCAAATTGGTCTTCATATGTGAAGACGTGCAGCACACTTACTACATCTTCCAGGCTCTCAGCTGATTCTACAATGGCTTTTAAGTGGGTCAAATTAGTACTCTGGAGGTGGGACTCCTTGATTGCCACTTTACCGACTTCGACCTTCTGCAGAAATTTGAGCTCAGCCCTCAGCTTACTGCACAGCTTGGCCCTGCCTTCTACACCACCCTTGCGAGAGCAGGACAGTGTTTCAACTCTTTCTAAGAGTGCTTTGGCGACTGCAATCCTTTCACGAAGCATGGACTGGACAGACATGATGGTTGCATTATTCCTGCAATATAACAATAAAATATATTAGAAGCATCATGAACATTCAAGTTATGTATTACAGTGCAGTCCGTTTATAAGAATCACATCCGCCCCGGGTGTTTTGATTCTTAAAAGTGGATCGATATGATTACTGTGATGCAGAATCAAAACTTAGTATGCGAATAAGAGCTTGTTCCCTGGCTGCAATGTAATGGGTTGACCACTAGATGTCATGGGTTCCCACATGTATGTACACCCATGAAAAATCCACAGCTGCTTTTCCTGAACGAATTACAGATAATAGTCAATTGGTTAACTGCTTGTTAAAGGTAATGACACCTTGATAGAAGTGGCTTAACCTATAGCTTTGTGATGGGAGTGTAGAGGCGTAAGGAAGCATTAGTAACAAAAAGAAACCAAAACTCGAGCAAGAGATCTAGTGTTTGTTCCACACGACGTGCATCAGAATAATAGTCTACTTGCAGTTTAGTTCATCGTTGGATTTAATATAGCATCAAGTCTGTTCTGCACACAACTCGCTATCCTATTGTCTTCAGAAACTTAAAAACAAATCTAAACACTGGTCTTTTGAGTCGTGTTAACTACATTTTGATTGCACTTTACAAAGCACTGGTAAAATGAGTGTTAGTGTGTCATTAGTAAGCGCGTCTGACCAAACATTAAATTCTGTGCTGGAAGAAATTCAAGCTTGAATATCGGTGTACATTAAAATCGGCTAAAATAACAAAAACTGCCGATAACCAATTGTGTCCCCTCCCCCTTATAAATCGGGGCCATGCAGATAGGCTACCGATTATCAGTGCACCCATAGTTTATTTAGAAAATTACAGAAATGGCTTATTAAAGCAGTAAGTTTTGGGTCATCAATGCTCATTTATAGTACTGTTAGACAAATGTAAATCAGTGATGACACCTGCAGGGATGCCATCAACAGTACTGTATGCTGTAATCATATCTTCCAAAGTGGAATTTTTACACTGGAGGTTTCTACATCTCATTTTATAAATTATTTAACGTCATGTTGATATGAACATGAAGCTTCCCTTTGCGGAAAGCAGCAAAGCTACAATTTTTCAGCAAGGTATTTTTCAAGTTTTTGGAGCAGCAACTTTAGTTACTGGTAAGGCATAAGAGAAAGCACACTCTCTAGGTTATCTGTCAATCTGCATAATTGTAATTAAATATTAGGTTGACAGATACTAAATTGAAGATTTTCTCAAAACACCTTAAACTTACATAAACACATTCCTGTTAGTAAGGGGCTGGGTGTTTGTTTTGATTTTATTTATATTTTTAATATTTGACTTTTGATTAATGGTTTCATTGTTAAATTGAGATTTCCTCCAGTGCAATGCTAATGATACCTCCATAATGTAATATAAAACATTTGTATTACAAAGTAAATCTCCTCTGCACAATACACAAGGTTTATTTATTTATTTATTTTTAATGACCAACCCGTCTACAGTTTCACTTAGCTATAGTTCCTCTCTTTCTTCAGATCTGTGTATACTGTAGCATCACCAAAATGTGTATCCATATTGTATGATAAGAAAGCCAACAATCTTATTTTTATTTTATTTTTTTTATACTTCATTCAAATAAAGTTTGAAACACTGATCTCGCGGGAGCTATCCTCAGTAACATTTGCTCACAATGCCACATTTCACTTTAAAAATACATTTTGTTTTCAGCATACTGTATATCTCTCACAGTAAGCTTTCCTGTTCTCTTGTTACAGAACCGTATGTGGAGGCATTCTGTACACCAGACCAGCGAAATAGTTTCAGGCCCATCCTTCCCATCTTTGATTGCATGTGAGGGTGAGGAGAATCTGGGAATTGTAGTTTTACCGGATCTCTGCTGTACAGAGATTTTCCACACACTTGAAACTTTTATACAAAATAAAAACTTAATTTACAGAAAACACATTTCTTGTAGAAAAACAGATTTAATTGAAAACCCCCAGCCCTAGTTATACAGATTGTGTACAGTTACCAGTATAATAAAGGCAAGATGCAATGCATGTGATTCTGAATTGCATTTTTTTTTTTTTTTTTTTTTTTAAATATATAACAGCAAATATTCATTAAAATATATAAATAGTAGTGATGAGCGATTAATCGAAAATACAGTTAATTTCCTATTATTAAACACTGAAACTGACTTCAAAACGATTAATAAACTGCACAATTTTGATTGATTATTATTACTATAAAACTTCACTTTTTCTTTATGGTCACTCATCATAAAAGTTACTTCTGCATCTCAGCCACTTTCAATTCCAGCGGTTCACTTCAAAAGAGCTTAAGAGAAGATTTCAGGCAGTTGAGAGCAAGAGAGTGCTTTGTCAGATTGCAAGTGCTTTTCTTCTTTATTTAAAAATGGTTTCTGTAATGGTATTGTTTATATATTGGTTATGCTGCTTTAGTAGTGACTTCAATATATGCATCCTGTATGTTTTGTAGGTTTGAAAGTGCTGTTGAAAAAAGTTACATTTAATCAGGAACCTTTTTGTGACTTTTTTCCCCCCTAAGAATGATGTTATTAGAATAACCGATAACCGGGATTATTTTCAAATATCGAATCAACTTGTAAAACTGATAATCACTCATCACTAATAAAATAGTCGTAGCCTACTAATCCAAATGTTGTTACCAAATAGCTTAGACCCCTTTCACGCTACAGGGCTGAGCCACGGCCACCTCAGATTAAGGTCTGCAACCCTGTTCACATTTGTGGTTTAAGGCGCCTTTGCGCAGTCACATGTGACTGAAACGCTGGACTAAAATTTGGCGAATTGCTTGGTTTTTTTTATGGAACGATAGCCTGCACTCAGAATGGAAGACCTACTGGGATATATAGTAATCCTTGATTTGTAGCAGATGTTTCTTATTAATATATATTTTTTCAATGCAGCACAGTAGCAATTGTATAGTATATACAGAGACGCCAACTTATGAAAGTAGAAAATACTAGCGGAAATATAATAGCGGAATTTTAAGGACAGGGGCTGCTAGCCCTAGAAATCTATAATTTGGTAATTGTAAACACATGACATTTAGAAATGAACAACCCCAATAGAAAATACTTAAACACTTTTTTTTAAAAAATTTGTTATTCTATTTATTCTGGATTTAAATATTAGTAATGAAGAGTAAGTGCCATCAAACCTGGACTGAAATAATATTCAACCTTAAAAATAACAACACCTCAAGAAAGATTTAACATAGTTTTTTTTTATTTCCATTTTTACTACTCTGCAACTATCAAAACACAAAATGCTGTTTAGTATCCAATACTTAATTCATTATTTAAAGCAAGTTAAACCTCAAAACCCATTTGCACAAACGTACAGTAATGAGGTGTCAGATTTTGCTTATTGCTGGTGTTTCTTCGTGCCTATGTGAGCGATACAGTCATGACGCCCATCATCTTTCACAGAGAAGTCTGTCCGGCAGAATTCACAGCAGACGTGAGATTGAGACACTCCACTTTTAATGCATGACCATTCTGTGGTAAATTCCTCTCGATATTTCTGACAAGCCAACCTCAGTCTTTTAGATGGAGGAGAGTGACATTTTTGGTTTGATTATTCCTATTTTTATAACTGATTAGTAAGGCTGGGATTTTATCACAGAAATTTGTATTAAAAATCATGAAGCAGTCACGGTAAACTTGTTCAAAATCACGGAGGAAGGGGGAAATGTTGTGTGACGTCACGGGGATGACAATTCAACCGTTTTTTTTTTTTTTTTTTAAATACAATACTAATTACCTACAACATACAATTAGTCCGTCTATTAAACAAGGGAAAATCAATTTAAATATTTATGTATTATGGTCTTCACAACATCAGGTTCCAGTTTTAATCCTGTAAATCGGTAAACTCCAAAGCATACACAACTATAAACAAAAATGTTCATTTTACATAACATATGGTGGGGTTTCTACAGGATAGCAAACAAAAACTGTAGGCATACCTTTAAAAAAAAAAAAAAAAAACACTCGACATTCAAAAAGACTCTCTGTGTGCATCTGTTGCTTCTGCTGTGGTTCAGTTTGCAGTTATTTTACATTTTGGTTTGTTTGTTTACATATTATTCTGATACATGTTTGATGCCTTTCTGGAGCACCGGTCATCCCAAAGTACATTTTTGTATGCAGAAAATGATTACAGCAAGAGTTGGGAATCTCGTTCATTCCCGTTGCATTTCATTTCGCCTGGGGCTGCCTGTCGCGCCGCATCGCCTGGGGCTGCCTGTTGCACCGCATCGTCTGGGGCTGCCAGCCGCTCCGCATCGCCTGGGGCTGCCTGTTGCTCCGCATCACAGCAGGAAGTACTGTGGTCGGAACCCCACCAAGGGGAGCTACTGGCTACGAAGAAAGGGGGAGAGGTCAGGAGACCAGCATCCCCCGCAGCAATTTCGCTGCAGGAGTGGACCAGCATGCTGTCAGCCGTGCCACTACCGGCAGGGGTGCTGACAGCATTGCCAGCCATGGGCCCACTGAAGCCTTCCTTCCCAGCCCGAGACTTTGTCCTGGACTGCTGGGTTTTTAAGGGGGGAGGTGGTCGTTGAGGCCATGTGTGCTGCGCACAAGGGGGGGTATATGCGGCAATGTGCCCTGCCCGTATGCATGTGTGTGTGATATGTTGTATGTTACGTGTGGTGTGTTAAATGTTGGTGTATAGTCATTGGTACACGGGATATAAACGGGTCTGTGTAACACGAGTATTTAAAATGTATAATTGTATTTAGGCACGAGATTGCACATCTCTGCACGTGCATTTAAAGTATAGTATGTGAGCACGGGGTTGCACAGAATTAATTCACGTGCTGGGATTCAAGTGAATAATTGATTAGTAATTGAATCCCAGCACAACAGTATAAATAGATGCACGTTTCATTCACTCGGGGTTGGGTGTTCGGTGAGTGGAGAACGGGATTGGAGACGGAGGTAAAGTTAACGTTAAAAAGAATAGATAAAATATCTGCTCACCGTGTTTGTCTGTCTAGTCCGTTTTTGTTTGTCTGTTTATTTTGGCTTCACGTGCCGTGTGCTGTTTTGTTACAACCTTTTTATTTTCTGTTCTGTTTATTTATTAAATGCTGAGCGAAAGCATTCGCTCAGCTTCACCAAAACTCCACCTCTCTCGTTGTTTTATTTCCTGGCTCCACCCACTCCGGCAGTCTTTGTGACAGGTTTATTTAGATTTTCAGAAAGCTTTTGACAAAGTCACGCATAAAAGATTAATTCTCAAACTGAACGCAGTAGGGATTCAAGGAAATGCATGCACATGGATTAGGGAGTGGTTAAAATGTAGAAAACAGAAAGTACTGATTAGAGGAGAAACCTCAAAATGGAGTGAGGTAACCAGTGGTGTACCACAGGGATCATTATTAGGTCCTTTGATATCCTAATCTACATTAATGATTTAGATTCTGGTATAGTAAGCAAACTTGTTAAATTTGCAGTTGACACAAAAATAGGAGGAGTGGTAAACACTGTTGCAGCAGCAAAGGTCATTCAAAATGATCTAGACAGCATTCAGAACTGGGCAGACACATGGCAAATCACATTTAATAGAGACAAGTGTAAAGTACTGCACGCAGGCAATAAAAATGTACATTATAAATATCATATGGGAGATACTGAAATTGAAGAAGGAATCCAAGAAAAAGACCTAGGAGTTTAAGCTGACTCAGAAATGTCTTCATCTAGACAATGTGGGGAAGCTATAAAAAATGTTAAAATGTTAATTTTACAATGCATTAGTAAGACCTCACCTAGAATATTGTGATCAGTTCTGGTCACCTTGTTACAAAAAGGATATTGCTGCTCTAGAAAGGGTGCAAAGAAGAGCAACCAGAATTATCCCGGGTTTAAAAGGCATGTCGTATGCAGACAGGATAAAATAACTGAATCTATTCAGTCTTGAACAAAGAAGACTACGAGGCGATCTGATTCAAGCATTCAAAATCCTAAAAGGTATAGGCTAGACAATGTCGACCCAGGGGACTTTTTTGACCTGAAAAAAGAAACAAGGACCAGGGGTCACAAATCGAGATTAGATAAAGGGGCATTCAGAACAGAAATTAGGAGACACTTTTTTACACAGTGAATTGTGAGGGTCTGGAAACAACTCCCCAGTAATGTTGTTGAAGCTGACACCCTGGGATCCTACAAGAAGCTGCTTGATGAGATTCTGGGATCAATAAGCTACTAACAACCAAAAGAGCAAGCTGGGCTGAATGGCCTCCTCTTGTTTGTAAACTTTCTTATGTTCTTATGTAATTGTTACAATTAAGCATAATTATTAATGCACTGCAGCTCGTGTATTATGTGAAAGAAGCAACCTGAGAGTTAACCTGCTAAATTTTATTTTTATTTTTTTTATTTCATATTTTTTATAAATCAAAAGTTGTATGATGTAGAAATAATGACCATTCAATATTGATCCACTGCTGTCTTTGCTAGCAGAGCATTCAGCTTTCTATTTACCTTTCGAGTATGGGAGTGTCTACTGAGCTATGCAACCACATTGGTCTCGGATTGCAGGCCCTGGGCCACATCAAAATTGCGGCCTAAATCTGGGCCGGCCCTGGGCTGCCTGGGCCATAGTTCTAAAAAGTCAGCATTTTCATGACACACCGTTAGCTAGATTAAAATATTCCAATTTAGAAACGGTAAAAATAAAATAAAAAAACAGCACCTATTTCTTATTTTTTGCTTTCTACTTTAATTACATAATTCTTTCCGTCACTGAAACTTGCGGGACAGTAACTAGTAACCGAGATAGCCAATTGAATCCACCTAATCTCCAGAAACCAATCAAGAGGCCACTCATTCACTTGTCTTTGCCACAGAGACATAAGATAGGTAAGAAGAGTTTTTCCAGTAACATCTCATGAAAATTGCCAGGATTTTTATGAAAATAGACATGGATTTTTCCTGGCTTCTATCTACATCCCTGAATCCCCATATACAATGTTAATTTATTTTGTACACAGTATTAAACAGGCACTTGGAATTACACCCAGAAATACACAATTTCAGATTTTTAAAATAAAAAAATTAAAGATAATTTCAGATTTCTATTTTGCCAACATTAGTTTTGCTTATACAGGAGGGCTTCACATTCTGTTTTAAAAACTCGTGTTGTAAATCGAACTCTGATGCTGACATCGATTATCGTGCAAATTCTAATGATGATTATCATTAGATAATTAAGTTAAAAATTAAGATAATTAAGTTAAAAAGCTTAAAAAAAAATTCCCCTCACAGCAACAGTTTAAAAAATGAACAATAAGTCCTCTTTATAGAGCGGTTGGTCACAATTTAAGGACACCATACGGGGTGATTTGTCGCCTGTGATATGTCGGTCCGACAAAATCGGCCCGTCTACGATGACAAATTTTCTCTCGTCTGTGAGAAACAGGTCGTCAGAGAATGGAGCTCCCCTCTACTCTTGGCAACAAGTCGCTCGGAATCAACCTATAAGTTCTGCTGTTGATGTCACGTGGTAAAATAAATGGTGTCTGTAGTTACGTGGCAACAGGAGTGCATTGCGAAATGATTGATCTCTATGAGAAATATACATCTTTATATAATACGAAAAAGAAAGAGTATCATGATAAAAATGAAAGGAGTAAGGCAACTAAAGAAATTGCCGCCGAGATTAACGTCAGGTGAGGTTTTGATATTTAGATGTGAAAAGCCTAGGCAGGACAGACCTACCAGTCAATCTCTAATATTAGAAAATACATTTTGAAATTACATTTAAAAAAAGACATAGTCCGTCCCTCACTAAACCAGACATCAGATAGATTGTCCAAACAAATTAGGTGACCGGTTTAAAAAACACAAACATAAGTGCTACATTTGAAATAAATAGATTGTTGCCCTGAAAAATAACATTGTGTTTTCTTACAGTTGGCCTTAGTACATAAGCTCAAATAAACATCTACAGCTATAGCGCACTTCCTTTACAGTTTAGCATATAAGCTACCGGTAACAAAAAATGCATTGTGATGCTTTGTTCATATTACTGTACAATGCAAAAAAATGATTATTTAAAATTGAAACTAAATGGTTTTAGCGCACTTATTTTTTTATGATTATTTTTTTACCGTAGTCCTACTTTGTACACAATTAATAGGACAGATAATGATGCATTAACACGCTATGATACTGCGTGTGAAAATAAAGCGGACTCACACAAGCAGGGTCTTCGTTTTTTGAAATTCACGGTTTACTAGTTTTTTTTTTTTGTTTTTTTTTTTACAATAAACAGAACCGCTGTCAGCCACAGTCCACGCCAAAATAATAATTAGTATTTCTCTTAATTTGTTGTGGTTATTCTGTCTGCGTCGTTTCCACTACACTTCTCATACACAATCCTCTTGCCAGCTCGTCGGGTCGTTACAATGCTATAAAGTACCTTACATATACAGCACACACTTAATTACATTGTATGCCGATCTGCTATAATTTTTGGTTGATATATGCTACTATAGTCCATATGCTCTGTGTGTGTGTGTATATATATATATATATATATATATATATATATATATATGCTGTAAGAAAATCGCGGGCCGTGAATTTGTTGCACAAGCTGCAACTTTTAACACAGACAAAGCAAAAGTTGCACCGCCAGTCATCCTTCTGCCATTCTCTCACTGAACGACAAAAATCGCCCCGTGTATGGTGAGAAGGTTCTCACGATAAATTCACCGACGACAAAAATCGCCCCATGTATGGTGGCCTTTATGAATTACATGGCCCAGCTTGTGCTAGCGAAAGCAGCAGTCCCTTCCAGTGTGCCGCGGCTGCAGAGATGCATTTCACTTTTTGCTGTCATATTTTAATCAAAACTTTATATGACTTTGCATAGCCACTTAGATTTGCATTATCTTCAGTGAATACAACTATATTGTTATTTTTCCAAACAGTACATTACAGGTAACCTACCCTTTCCTGAAACAGAACTTTCAACAACTCTGGTTAATAATTTTATTTTCCATACCCATACTTGAATATGTATAATATCGCTTTCATACGTGTCTGGGCAGCAGTGTGGAGTAGTGGTTAGGGCTCTGGACTCTTGACCGGAGGGTTGTGGGTTCAATCCCAGGTGGGGGACACTGCTGCTGTACCCTTGAGCAAGGTACTTTACCTAGATTGCTCCAGTAAAAACCCAACTGTATAAATGGATAATTTTATGTAAAAATAACGTGATATCTTGTAACAATTGTAAGTCGCCCTGGATAAGGGCGTCTGCTAATAAATAAATAATAATAATAAATAATAAATAGTATGTGGATTTATTAATTGACTTACTGCCCACATCGCAACCAAGACATGTACAATATCTTTCATACATGTATAGTCCTAATCAATCTACATACCACATCGCAACCAAAAACGCGTCACATACTGGCGTGCTCAGAGAAGCGTTTCACCCACGTGGATTTGCTTACACTTATACAGTACATTACTAAGGCCCTACCTATTTCACGGACGTGAAATGTGACACAGACCGTGAAATTCATTCTTCACCGTGAAAACTGTCTTTTGTATTTATTGCACTTAAATCCAATTAAGTGTAACGTTACAGGTTCCCGATGCGATTCTAAGCTTGTTTCAATTTCAGAAAGAAAACTGGACAGGATTTATTGATTGAAACTTAACAGCAGCCAATAACCACACTGGGTTCTCCTCACTGATTGGTAGATCTGGGCATCCGGTGCGGGTTAAGTATCCTAGGAGATCTCAACTGATATTGTTAAGAGAGTGAACATTTTTGCGAGAGTGTCCAAAATTAATATATTAAAAAAATAATAATAATCTACAAATACTGCAGCAGATCGTGTGCAATAATTTTGCATTCTACTGGTGGCAGACTATTTTGTACAACCTGCAATGTTTCATTGGCTCACATACGTTGAGCTACGATCCAGAAAAAGGTTGCGGATAGTGCATTGCTTCAAAATGAAAAGGTAAACCCCCCCCCCCCCAAAAAAAACACCTTTCTAAAACAGCTGCACGTGACAACGTAGTAATGTTAAATATTATTAGTTTCAAGCTGCTACAGTTGGGACTGATTTAAAACAAAATATATATACAGGTTACTCTTGACCTCTGCATCATCATCCTTGTTCACAGATGCATGTTCTCAGTAACTTTTAGAGTAACAACACAGATTATGTTCTTGACAGTAAGTTAATATATACAAGACATGTTTTTAATTTCATGGAATATTCGATTTCAATAATATTATCGATTTGTTATCGTGGGGTCCCAATCGATAAACAATTTGATTATCGTTATTGTTACAAGCCTATTAAACTGCTAAACAAAGCGACTCAATCTGGCTAGAACTGGTTGGTTAAAGCACTGAAGTTTTTTTCTAGTGGGGTATGTTACAGACCCCCAGGTTAGAATGATAGCAAAACATTATATGAAGCAACTGGAAATGCATGTAGGGGCAGGAATACTGTAATTATGGGCAATTTCAATGGAATGTGGTACAGTAGAAACTGAACTGATCGATGCAGTAAATGATTGATTCCTGACCCAGTGTGTCAAAAACCCAACAAGGGACAGAGCTATTTCAGATCAGGTGTTCAAACAACCAGGACCTGCTATGTAATATAGAAGTAGAAGAACCATTAGGGTCAAGTAAACAAAAAACTAAAGTGTGCAAACTAAAGCGTATCATTTCAGAAAGGCTAACTTACGGGATAAGACATGAACAGAGAAATAGACTGGGCAGGGGAACTGGAGGATATGACAGCTGAAGTACAATAGAACAGATTTATGTTATAATGCAAGCCATGCAGGACAAGAATATACCAAAAATGAAAAAGACCAGGTTTAACAAGAAGTCACCAAGATGGTTAAACAGATCAATAAAAAAATAAGGCTATATATGACTTACAGGAAACATGGAAGAGCAAACAATTGGGAAGAATTCAGGAGGATGCTTAAACAGGTAAAAATAGATGTTAGCAGGGCCAAAAGAGATCAAGAAAGAAGTATTGCCAGGGATGCTAAACATAATACCACATTCTTCCAATATTATAAAATAACTGTTAAAACAGGATGTTAAGGTATTAAGGGATGAATACGATAACATGGTTTATGAGGACTGCTAAATATCTGATGTATTAACACAAACCATTTTTTTTATGTTTTCACCAAAGGATACAAATAATATGCCGCCAGTTTGCACACACACAGGTCTTAAATATTTCAGCATCAGTGAAGTAGTGTTATTAAATAAGCTACAGGAGCTAAAAAATACACCAGGCCCAGATGAGATTTATCCAAAGGCTCTTAAGGAACCAAGGGTAGAAATATACACTGGTGAGATCCCTGAAGACTGGAAGCTTGCAAACGGGGATGAGACAGACCCAGGTAATTACAGACATATTACAGTAGTTTAACTTCCGGAAGCAATATTAAGTGGTAAGCTTTAAGACTATGTGTACAGCAACACTAGGGATTGGCCAGCATGGATTCAGAAGAGGGAGGTCATGCTTAACTAACCTGCTTGACTTTTTTGAGGCTGTTACAGCTAATGTAAATGATGGCAACATTTATGATATAATTTATCCTGATTTTCAAAAGGCCTTAGACAAAGTCCTGCATGAAATCCTTATTGATAATTACAAATCAGAACACAGGGGTGGACAAGCAATTGGACATAGAACTGGTTAAAAACAGAAAGCTGAGTGTAATTCTGAGAGGTGTAAAATTGGATGGGATAGGGGTGGGGGTAATGTACTTAGTGGGCTATCACTGTTCCTCATTTAAAATGACCTGGACCAAGCTATTGTACACATTGCAACTGTAAGATTGTTTAAATTATGTTCTTATATTCTTATTCTCGTGCCATCTGTAGGCACTGGACCTGTTCATATGAAAAGTACCCAGATGTCTGCAGCATTAAGCTGCTTGGAAGCGCAGTCAGGGCATACACTTTCACACCAACAGTCCTGAAGCATTACTAACAGCAGAATCATAAATGATGCCTTGATTATGTACACCTATTTTTCTTAAAATACACATAATTTATGGAAGCAGGGACACGTACTCAGTAGCTGGCCTGCGGTTCACCTCCCACAAAATAGTCATACTTAAATCGGATAACAAGACTGCAACCATATTTCTTAAGAAAACGTTACATGACTGAACAAAGTTGGGCACCTGTAGGAGTGTTAAGCCAAATGTATAAGCGTGAAACAGATTCACAAAATACTTTTATAAGATTTGAAAAGACCACAAATGTGTACCACTTCTATGGGGTTACTTCTAATGACACACACAAAAACCCCAAAACTTTTAAACCAATCATTGCACTGTTTCTCATTGAAAACACCAAACAAACCAATAATGGTTTACTGCTATAAGTTAAATGGATCCAAATCGTTTTGAAAATTGGTGATAAACTATTATGAAAGTTTAGCACCAGAGCGCCTTCGGGTGCCAATTATCAAGCCCCCCCCCCCCCCCCCCTTCACAATAGAAATTGCCACAAAGCGCTTCATGTGAATAAAACCATTGACAAATATTAATAAGAAAATTGTCCAAAATATTCTCGAGGAAGGGGATACCCCGAACCCCCATCCCAACCATCTGTTTGGTGCAATACTAGGCATGCAAATTTCTCACGGTCACTATTTATACTCAACGGCTCGCCGTACGTTTCTGTTTCAATTCAGACAAAAGACGATGAATTTGAGAATGACAAAACCCGGCACGAGTGCTAAACATATCTATTTAATTATAAACTTTAAAAACTGAAATATTCTGTATAAAAACATAACTAATGTGAATGGTCGAAACCAATACTTAACGAGTATATAAATAAGTAGCGCTACAGTACAGTTGTCAAGAATAATCCGATTTCATACCTGACCGGTATATGGATGTTGTTGGGCTAATAATAACCTGATAAAATGCCAATACACATAACGACACAGTCTTAAATACTAGATGAAACCTAATACGTGTCCTGTGTATTTGTTTTACCTCCTCGCTTGACTTTACTTTTGTATTGCAAAGTTAATTCAACATTTAAAAAAAAAAAACATCTATGATATGCGTCTTACACTTAAAAAATAAATTAATAACTCCAAAATATCTACAGTAAATATACTCACGCTATTTCTCCCCTTCACGTTGTAAATTAATGTGTGCTGTTTCTGTACCCAGCAACACTTCGGCCTCTTACGTTCAAACAGGAAGAGAACGCAATCTCAGAGATACAGTATTTTTACAGTTCAAGAAACGTTTCCGCTTCCGTTCTCTTCAGCGGAGTGTTGTTGAAAATCCTCCGACAGGTATCACTTTCAGCAATTTTATTGGCCGAACTTGAATGAGGTAGAAAATAGGACAATAGCAGTGTGTGCGCTGGTCAAACCCGAGAAAGGTGAAGATGCCGGTATAAAAATTACCACTAGAGGTCATTACATACTCACATAACTAACTGTCTTTCTAATGTTCTTATATGCAATTTCATGTCAAGAGCTTCTTGGTGATGTCGTCATCATGTGGTTATTAATCATTTGTATACAAAGTAACACAATCATGGGCAAGACATAATTAGGATTAATAAGAAGCCAATTGCTGCTTGTTATATGAATGGCTTGATAGTAGTGCATATTGTACTTGTGGGATCACTTGTGATTTGATTGACAGTTGTCAGTATACAGTACTGTGTAAAAGTTTTAGGCAGGTGTGAAAAAATGCTGTAAAGTAAGAATGCTTTCAAAAATAGACATGTTAATAGTTTATATTTATCAATTAACAAAATGCAAAGTGAGTGAACAGAAGAAAAATCTACATCAAATCAATATTTGGTGTGGCCACACTTTGTCTTCAAAACAGCATCAATTCTTCTAGGTACACTTGCACACAGTTTTTGAAGGAACTCGGCAGGTAGGTTGGCCCAAACATCTTGGAGAACTAACCACAGTTCTTCTGTGGATTTAGGCAGCCTCAGTTGCTTCTCTCTCTTCATGTAATCCCAGACAGACTCGATGATGTTGAGATCAGGGCTCTGTGGGGGCCATACCATCACTTCCTGGACTCCTTGTTCTTCTTTACGCTGAAGATAGTTCTTAATGACTTTCGCTGTATGTTTGGGGTCGTTGTCATGCTGCAGAATAAATTTGGGGCCAATCAGATGCCTCCCTGATGGTATTGCATGATGGATAAGTATCTGCCTGTACTTCTCAGCATTGAGGAGACCATTAATTCTGACCAAATCTCCAACTCCATTTGCAGAAATGCAGCCCCAAACTTGCAAGGAACCTCCACCATGCTTCACTGTTGCCTGCAGACACTCATTCGTGTACCGCTCTCCAGCCCTTCGGCGAACAAACTGCCTTCTGCTACAACCAAATATTTCAAATTTTGACTCATCAGTCCAGAGCACCTGCTGCCATTTTTCTGCACCCCAGTTCCTGTGTTTTCGTGCATAGTTGAGTCGCTTGGCCTTGTTTCCACATCGGAGGTATGGCTTTTTGGCCGCAAGTCTTCCATGAAGGCCACTTCTGACCAGACTTCTCCGGACAGTACATGGGGGTACCACTGTTTTCTGCCAATTCTGAGCTGATGGCACTGCTGGACATCTTCCGATTGCGAAGGGAAGTAAGCATGATGTGTCTTTCATCTGCTGCAGTAAGTTTCCTTGGCCGACCACTGCGTCTACGGTCCTCAACGTTGCCCATTTCTTTGTGCTTCTTCAAAAGAGCTTGGACAGCACATCTGGAAACCCCTGAAACCCCTTGAAATTTCTGCCTGGGAGAGACCTTGCTGATGCAGTATAACTACCTTGTGTCTTGTTGCTGTGCTCAGTCTTGCCATGGTGTATGACTTTTGACAGTAAACTGTCTTCAGCAACCTCACCTTGTTAGCTGAGTTTGGCTGTTCCTCACCCAGTTTTATTCCTCCTACACAGCTGTTTCTGTTTCAGTTAATGATTGTGTTTCAACCTACATATTGAATTAATGATCATTAGCACCTGTTTGGTATAATTGTTTAATCATACACCTGACTATATGCCAACAAAATCCCTGACTTTGTGCAAGTGTACCTAGAAGAATTGATGCTGTTTTGAAGGCAAAGGGTGGTCACACCAAATATGGATTTGATTTAGATTTTTCTTCTGTTCACTCACTTTGCATTTAGTTAATTGATAAATATAATCTATTGACATGTCTATTTTTGAAAGCATTCTTACTTTACAGCATTTTTTCACACCTGCCTAAAACTTTTGCACAGTACTGTACCTCTGAACAATTCTGTTTTCACTGAAACATAGGCCACCCCAAAAATTGTACTGTATAAGTACATGTAGCATACAAAATCCATAAAAACATCCATCAATTCATTTATGTTTGTTATAGCAATTCTAATCAATACATCTTTTAATAAATCTTTATATTAGTGAGGAATAGTGTTAATATATATATATATATATATATATATATATATATATATATATATATATATATATATATATATATATATTACTGAAGCTACACAGTATAAACAAAACAAGCCATTAGTGTACCTTATGTGGCCACTAGATGCCAGTAAAATATTTTACAACCATCAAGAAAGCTGTTTAAAGACTGACATTTTTAAGCAGACGTGCAGAGATTTTCTTTAACAAACTCACTGTTTTAAGGGGAAAGAAATTAACGGTGTTTACCTGTGGTCTTTTCCCCATTGCTTTGGCTTGCTGACTCTATTAAACATGCTAAATATAAGAAACAGTAATCCATGATAATTATGAACACATATCATGCGACAATAAACAAATACAAAAAAATATTAAGCAAATTAAACATTTTAAAAAATACCATAAAAAATATTGATTTATCATAACAAGAAAAATGTGAGACAGACAGAAATATGGTCATATATATTATTCTGTATTAACCCTTATAGAACAAACATATTTTTAATATATGGGAGAAAAGTATGATCCTTATACTTTGCATATATAGAAATTGGCCCCTTTTTTATATATTTAAAATATATGCGATATATTTAAAATATATTTTAGTCTGTAATTCATATATTTATTTTATATGGATTACAGACTAATGAAAATATATGGTGCACGATATATTTTCAAGATATAATTTCAATATATTAAATATAAGGACCATACTTTTCTATCATATATTACAAATATATGTTTTTTCCATAAGGGAACTGGAATTATTGTGTTAAATGCAGGATTTTGCCAATTAAGGGTGATAAGTATTAATGGCCCTCAATTAGCAATCATTGAACTGCCACAGACGTAAGAGTCTTGGGTCTGCACCTGCGAGATTAGGAGTTTGTTTGTTTACGTTTATATCCACGTGTAATATTAAAAATATGCATTTGTTCTGAAACACATTCTTTTTGGTTTTGTGTGATTACTGCCTTCATGATAACCACCTAAGGGACCCTATCAGACCCCAAACACACTATTCATTGCACAGAAATTACAAAAGAACAGCAGGCAGGTAAACAGTGGCCACCGCTTACTGTTTTGCTTATGTAACCCTGTGGTAGGACAGGGCCATGCTTGTAAATAGTATTTGGTTTGTATGTTGGTGGTTGGAAGGGATGGAGTTAATTCCTATCCCTGCCAAATACAATTGGTGCTAATTGGGAACAGCCACATGATATAAAAAGGGAGCTAGAAACTTGAGAGAGAGAGAGAGAGAAATAAACAAACAAACAAACAAACAAACAAACAAACAAACTCAAAACGAATCCAGTCAAAGTAACAAATATAAGAAGGAACTTTCAAAACAATTAAATAAATAAATAAATAAATAAATAAATAAATAAATAAATAAATAAATAAAATCGGATCCCTCAAGACAGAAGCTATCACCAAGGAAAGAAAGGAGAGGACTACAGAATTAAATAAACAAAGAACTAAATAATCAATTTAATAAAGGTTTTATATTGAGAAGAAGAAAGATGGAAAAGGAACGAACAAAGGAAAGAAAGAAAAGTAAGATGGAAAGGAAGAACGGGAACAGGAACAAAAAAAGGAAACAGTTATAGTGGCTAAGAAGGTAAGCCACTGTACTACAATATACAAAATTATAAAATATATAAATAAATACTATATACAGGAATATAAATAAATAAATAAAATATTACAAAACACCCAAGAACAAAGGCTCCCTAACAAATTAATTAAGATCAAACCCACTTATAAATGGAATGAAAAGTGTACTGTGGAGTTTAAAAAACATATGAGCAGTTTAGAGACTGAAAACATGTTAAACAGTTTTCAGTCTACAGAATATGAAACCAATAAAATAGGAATACATTTAGCAATCAAAACAACTAAATGGAATATTTGAAATAGTAGCAAAAAAAAAATCAAACATAAAAACTTTAAATACCAAAAATACAAGCACAAAAAAGAAACAAAATGAAATTTGGTTTGATAACCAATGCACGGCTGCTAGAAAAGATCTCAGACAACTCTAACAAAAAACACCATGAGCCACACAACCAGGAACTGCGCCTCAGCTACTGACAGGCTCTACAGCACTACACAAACCTTCTACAAAAGAAAAAGGACGAGTATATATCTAAAAGATTAAATGACACTGAAGATTCAACTGAACAAAACTCCTTCTGGGAAAAAAAACTAACCCCCCAATACAACAAACAATTGGCAACTCAAAACAGCACAATCTGGGGAAATTACTTTGAGAATCTATATCAACCAGTAGAGGACACATTCGATTCTGATCAGGCCAAAATCATCCAAATATTAAATGATTTTGAAAAAATAATTAAAAACAACCAAAATCCACTGGATGCCCCTATCACATGGCAGGAGCTGACAGCCCAAATTCATAAACTAAAGTCCAGGAAAGCCTGTGGCCCCGACAGCATCAGCAACGAGATGCTTAAACACAACAGCCCTAAGCTGCAGGAGGCCATGCTAAAAATATTTAACTTAATACTAAGAGCTGGGTGTTTCCCTGGGATCTGGAATGAAGGACTCATAACCCCTATTCATAAGAGTGGAGACAAATTCGACCCCAACAACTACAGAGGCATCTGTGTGCGCGGTAACCTGGGGAAGGTATTCTGTAGTAATATCAATGCCCGAATACTGGCCTTCCTTACCGAACACAGTGTGCTGAGTAAGAGTCAGATTGGCTTTCTACCAAACCACCGCACATTTGACCATATTTACACCCTACACGCCCTAATCAACAAAAATGTACAACAAACAAAAAAAAATTGTGCTTGTTTTATTGATTTTAAAAAAAGCCTTTGATTCACTCTGGCACAAAGGACTATTTTATAGGCTCCTTCTAAGTGGTGTAGGGGGTAAAGTCTATAATGTAATAAAATCAATGTACTCGGAGATGAAATGCGGAGTGAAAATTGGAAACAAAAGAACAGAGTGTTTAAGAACAACTTCCTAAAAACCAACCTAATATTTTACACAGAGCATACTTCTGCCTGGCATCTAGCCATCTGTGCATTTTTTTAAAACATAAAAAAGCGAAGTATCTGCAATGGTCCACAGATTAGTGTGTGTAATGAGGAGGACACCGAGGACACTGTTTATTATAAACATCTACCATAACGGCAATCATCTGAGAGCAACAGAGCTAAAGAGAAAAACACAGCACAGAGTGAGGACAACCTCCAGCACACACAGAGACACAGCCTGGCACAGACATAGCACCTACAGCTGGAGACAAAACACCCAGGAATGTGAAAAACCTCAAGAGCTGCCTGGCATCTTTAGAGGTGGACTTTACTGAATTTAAAGCCAGGATTACAAGAACTGGGATAAAACCCCAACAGAAAGTATGCATCTGCTATTCTGTAAAAATCTGCTCAAAGTGCACATAAGTGCTTCAAACAATGCCTGTAGAGCTGAGCTCAAGCGATATCCATTACTGCTCGACATTGAGAGACAAGTCATGAGGGTCTGGTTACACCTGAAACAGAGCGACCCAAAATCATTCCAGTCTATAGCTGTCAATAGCCACAAGCAATCTGACACAGTGAGTCATCTTGTAAAAAAGATTTTAGAGCAGAGCAGGACGGACATAACAAACTGTAACATCAAAAACAGAAACTCCCAAAAGAGGCCGATCAATGCTATCAGCAAGGAATCTAAAAATCAATTCATGGCACACTGGACTACACAGATCAACAAGCACATCAAATTAAAATGCTATAGGGCACTGCATAGGTATTATATAATCAATGAGGTTTGTGTAAAAGATTTGTCACCTGGAGAGCGTGTGCTAATAAGAAATTTTGGACTTTGAGGTAAGCAGAAGTTAGCAGATTGCTGGAGAACTGAGCCACTTATCAATGAGAAGAAAATGCCTGACCTCCTGGCAGAGCTGGAGTCAGTCAGACTGTAATTTTTATTTTATTTAGTGTGTCCAATTATTATTTTTCCCCTGATTTTCTCCCAATTTGTAATACCCAATTACTTTTCTCACCACAGCAATTCCCTACATGGTTCTGTAGACCTTGAAGATTCAGTGGACATCCTCCAATCCCATAACCAAGCCCGCTTCATTTTTCACCCAGGAACTCTAGAACGGATGTCAGCGAGCTACCAACCTCTGGAGGACAAAGGCCAGCCCTGCAGGTGTCCGCTCTGAGCACACTGGGCGCCTGGCCAGCAGGGTGTGATGAGGAGAACCAGTCCCTGCCGGTTTTACCTCCCTAACCCATGGGTGTGCCTGGGCCAATGCGACAATCCCTGCAGAGTCCCCAGTGAAGACCAGCCTACACTGTAGTTTTTAAACCTGAACTGCACCACTTGAGGAGAAACACTACTTGACGCCCTTTTCCCGGTGCATGAGGATTTGCGACACCCGGTAAATATTAAGCCTATAGTACGTGCTATTTTTTCCAAGTAATGCAAAGTATGGATTGATACAACAGTGACTGCATTAAAAAAAAAAAAAAAAAAACATTTTGTAATGTCAGAAAGTCATGAGTCAAGTCTGAGTCTAAGTCTCAATCTCGTATTAAAAATTATGACTCGAGTCGGACCGCTGTGTCCTGGTATACGGTCAACCCTGAGAAAGGAGATAGAGCTCAAAAAGTGGTACATCGGAAGTTGGAACCACCTGTTACCCATTGGATTCTTGTCCGAGTAGGCAGCTTCTGACACACAGCCAAAACCTCAGCAACCAATAACACGTTCCCAAGTAAACCACCAACCAATGGGAATACAGTTGCTTAAGATGGGAATGACGACTGATGAGGAAGATGATGATGGATGTTTTTACTTTCCTCATGAATCACCCAGCATTTCAGGGCATGGGGGTTCTCCAATGAAAATAACTTTACCTGAATAAAGAAACCCTATCAACAAGGAAGAGGTTAGCATTGACCCAGGACTTACAAATCAAAGTGGATTAAACACGCAAGCTGCCAGTTTCATACCAAGTGAGACGCACCAAGGAGAACATTGTGAGAATTTAGAAACCCCATTGGGATTAGTGGGAGATGAGCTAGAAATTACCCATGGTAGTCAAGCAGTAGCCCACAACAGAAACAAAAACTGAAGTAGTAGTAGAGAAATCTGTAGAGAGGCCCTTAGAATCACCTTTATTGTTTGAAGGGTGCGTATTTGCTGAATGACCCCCAGTTTTGAGAAGGTCCGTAAATAAGTTGAGTTTGATATGCTGGGTGTTCCTACAGATAACCTGGTATCTGTTTTTCAGAAGTGGATTTGTGTAATGTTTCCCACTGACAATGACAATGCCACTTACAACAGCAGTATATCAAATCAAATCAATATGTATTTATAGAGCGCCTTTCATGGCAAGCCATCTCAAGGCGCTTAACAAAGAAGAAAAAACATTTGAGTGCAATAAAACAGTAAAACAAGAGAATAAAACAAAAGAATAAAACAGAACAAATGATCAGGTTTAAAGTGTAAAAGACATATTATAAAAGTGAGTTTTTAAAAATTGCCAAAGTAGGCGCGTCTCACAGAGCAAAGGAGAGCATTTCAGAGTTCGGGGGTTTATAACTGAACACTACCATCTGTCTTTTGCTTTAAAATCATTGGTTCAGTCAACAACTCTGCATCTTGGGATCGGAGAGGTCGCCCACGGACTAAATATCCTTCAAATAGGCTGGAGCCAAATCATTTAGGGCTTATAAGTAATGACATGGACCTTAAAGTCGATCACTGGACCACTCCGGAAGCTATTGGAGGGCTGCTAACACAGGGTAATGTGCTTGCATTTTGTTGTACAAGATGAAGCATTTTGTACAAGCTGAACAGGACATTACAGTAATCAATCCTAGAAGATATAAAGGCATGTTTTCCGTATCTTGCTGCGAAAGAAAACGCCGTACCTTAGCAATATTTCTAAGGTGAAAAAAAAGATACTTATTTTCCACATATGTGGCTCATCTGTAATTGACAAACCCAGGACTGGAAATCCAAAAAAGCTGTCTAACAAGGATGAGCAATACTTGAAGATAATATCCTTAAGGAATAGAAAGAAGACAAGCGTTGAATTGACAACAGAACTGACAGAAGGCAACAGTCCAAAGCACCTTTGACCATTGTTCCATAGTCCAATTTCTGTGTTCTTGTGCATATTCTAGCCTTTTAGTCTTGTTCCCCTCTCTTAACAGAGGTATTCTTACTGCAACACATCCTTTAAGTCCTCATTTCAAGAGTGACCTTTGTACTGTTGATTTGATGGACAATGACACCTGTGCCTTCTGCCAGTTCCACCACACAATAGTTCCCCGTGCTAGGAGGTGAAAGGTGGGGAGGACTGTCACGGGCCATTTTACTGATATGAAGTTTCCAACAAGAACACCTTTACCTCTTGCGTTAGATAACATAAAGCACAAATGACCAGTAACAATAGTAACTTTGGTTATATATGTCCATAAATAATCACGTGCAAACTAAACTATTACGTATTATGTCTCTAGACAGGACAGACACACAAATCACTTTTAATAAAATGATGAGGGAGAATTAAAATACCAATACAAAAAAAGGAAACCCTAACAAAAACAGCAGTTGGCGCAATATTCCTAGGGAGAGTCTGTCACACAATAGGACTATACGTACTTGACAGGCTCCCCATACAACTTCACCTTCACCTCCACCCTCACCCCCTCCACCTCCAACTCCACTTCCACCCCACCCTCTTCACCCTCACCCCCTCCCCTCCCCTCCCCCCCCACTCCCACCCCCACCACCTCCACATTCACCTCTACCTCCACCTGCAAAATTCAGTTCATATTTCAAAACCTAGGAAGCCTAATAAGACAAGATAGCTGAAAAGAGGTGCGTTTTGAGAGAAGTTTTAAACTGAGAAGCTGAAGTAGAATTTCAGATACATCCATGGGGTGGAGTTTGTGGTGTCAGGGAATGGTGATGTGACAGTGACACACTGCCTGCACGTTGCAATTGAAAAGTCTAAAAGAGGTTTTACACTGAAATCATGTACTTGCAAAGTTGGATAAGTAAAGTATTATTATTTTTTTTAATATTGTATTTGTTGCTTAAAGTGGGTTCTGTGTATTACTGTATCTGTTGCTTAAATCACCCCTTGTATGGTCTCGGGAGACTTGTCGCCTGGAATAGAGTGCTCTATTCACAGGCAACCTGTATTTTCTCACTGGCGACTGACCGACGATTTGTCATCATGCTTATAACTTTTGTAGGTCTTGCTTGTAATGTTGTTTTTATAGTAGATTTTATTATATTTAAGCGATAGAGCCTGTCGATGAAGGCTCTACCGTGTGATAGATGACCACGACTGGAGTTATGCGTCCCGAGCCCTAGGCAAACAGCCATTCCATCAGCTGGTACAGGGTCTGGATAACCTTCCACAGACATACCAGATTTGTAAATAAATATAATTTCTATGATAAATTATTTCTTGGCTGTCATTTGTAATAGTGTATATAATATTTACATGATTTACTCATATGAAAAATGTTTGATAAAGATATCAAAATGTATTTTTAAATAATCATAAACTGTTTGCCCATTAAAACATACATTGTTTATTATTTATTTACAAATAACGTTCACTATAGCGACATCTTGGGGCTGGAGGACTGAAATACTGGTTAAAAAAACAACTTTTGAAAAACACAGGGCCCTATTTATAATTCATAAACAAAGTCGTTTATCACACCACGTTGCGTTTATCTCACTCTTGAACATATGTATCTTTTGTAATGTTGTCAACACTGAGTTGTGAACGGGGTCTGCCACAGGCTTTAATCCACTGCAAACACTGTTCCAGCTTCGTTTTAGGCTTGGGGAAACGGGAAAAATTGAACACCCTGGATACGATCTGGGTACCTGGTGTCCGAGTTGCAGGTTCCATAACAGCAGTGTTTGACCATCGTTTTTTTTTAGACTTTAAAAAAGATTAGTTACCATACGAATGTATGTGTGTGTTACTTGGAGTGACTGACAAAATGGCCGTTGGGGTAACCTACGGTTGTTGACATGCGTCAAGTGATACAAGGGGCTGATGCCATTGGCTAAACACTAGGATTTGATTGACGGCCGGGACTGGTCTATTGGAGACGAGAAGTTGTTAAGGTATTTTTAACTTTACAATTCTAGGAGTGGCAGCTACTAAACAGATACGGCACTTTGAACTGTACAGTAGAATTTGGGGGCACAGACCCTGCACAAATCCAGTTAATGTGATCGGGGGACTTCTCCAGTGGTTAAAGAAAAGGGCTTGTACCCAGGAGGTCCCCGGTTCAAATCCCACCTCAGCCACTGACTCATTGTGTGACCCTGTGCTCCGTCTTTCGGGTGAGACGTAATTGTAAGTGACTCTGCAGCTGATGCATAGTTCACACACCCCAGTTTCTGTAAGTCGCCTTGGATAAAGGCATCTGCAATTTTTTTGTAGCTGTTGACAGTATATGCAATAGGTAGAACTCCTTTTTTTTGATGGTCGAGAAGCCTACAACTTTTAATACACTGCAGTTGGTATCAGGTGGCTGAATGAAAATAATATTAATAATGCGTCCCCAATATTTTTATTTCAATTTCCCACATGTATACATATAATATTAATAGAGAGGACAAATCGGGCACAGGGAAGTTTACAGTACACTACAGTTCTCCAGCACCATTCATTAAAAGATAAGAAATTGATATATACAAGTTTTTTTTTAAATGTATGTTTTGTATCCTCATGATAATTAAAGTCTCTATATACATTTAAGTGAGTGCCGATATTATGATTGTAGATTTCTGTCAAAAATAGTAATGTAACTGAAATACTGTAACTTACTTACTCGTTAGGTAAGCAAGGAAATTAAGAAACGGACAACCCACAGTGGGTCACTGCAGCTAATTTTATCCATTTTCATTACTGTATACTGTACTCAATACACACTTTGGCAACAGCCTTGTCGTGTTTTTATTTTTCAAACCTTATTTTCATTACAAAAAAACATTGCCTTATATTTGGGCTAATATATATATATATATAACAGTAATAAGGCAGCAGAAAATGCATTTGATTATGTGATTGTTTCCCTTTGTATACTGACAATGTGTCAAAAAATAAAATAAAAAAATAAAATAAATTTCAAGCTAATAGTTTCATAATGCTTCTGAGCAGAGGTAGAAATTGTTTTGAAATTCGGTGCTGAAAGATCAAACCTTAATCAAGCCTCCTTCACATCTTCCCACTCGACACACAAACTTTCTATCTTGTGTATGTGGGTCACGTGAATAGTCCAGGCCCAATGAGAAACTATCATCATCTATGGTCGCTAAGGAATAAAAATAAAATAATAAATAAATACAAATGAAACATGTCTACTGGCAACAAAATAATGTGCACCCCTGTTCTGAAGTAACTTTCTGGATGACAAAGGCCAGACCTGCAAGGTGTTGGCTCAAGCTCACTGGGTGCCTGGCCAGCAGGGGCCACTGTGGTGTTGTGAATACACAGTCCGTCAATTTTGTTACCAAACCAACAAAAGCAGAACCAATAAAAAGCTCCCTGGCAGAAACTACAAATTGACACAGGCAAGACGAGACTAAGTCTGCAGGCCACACGGTGGTGTTTTTGCCAGGGGAGCCTGGATTTTAACACAACTGAAAATGTTTAAAATGTTTTAATGACAATAAATATGCACATGAACCTTATGTACATGATAGACAGAACCACTTTCACAAGACTCTTATTATGCATTGTACTATGCTATTCTGCTGTTTATTGAAGTGTTACATTTAAACATACTGCTGTATATCTTTGTAAGGGAAGCCAAATAAAAATGTGTTCATGAAGTCTGTGAAGAATATTTTATATTGTTTTCCCCCAACTGGGTAATTAAAAAACACCTGCAAATACTACTAATGCTTGTTGAAAACTGTGTAATTACCAGAACTCAGTGATGCAGCACTATGCTCATTAAGTGTTCAATTAGGTTTGTGAACCTAGGATTCTTTTTTTTTCATTTCTTTTCCCACTAGGCTCTGTATTGACAAGCAGCGGTGGATGTACTGCAGTGGTATTCACACTGAGTCAGGGGGAGAACATCTGGCTTTGCTAATCCAGGAGGAAATCCCCCACTGTGCTGAAATAGCAGGATGGCCTTAGTTTTCCAAATTTGTTTTTGTCATTGCAAGCATAATTTTTCGCAGTTCCACTAAAGAATTGTTTGAACTTTATTTGAATTTGTAAAAATAAAAATCTCCTTGGTACCTAGATGGTCTCTCTTGCACTAAATAATCCCTTTTTAGTGTCCCTCAAGAAAAACTTGCTTTTATGATTGCAGTAAAATTAAATTTGGAATGGGTAATTCTGATTACAGCAAGCAGTAAAAAAGCAAGAAGGGGTGGTTTTAACGGCAGGTTTGTCATCATCCTGGTGGAGGGGGGTTGAATATTAGGATTTTATTTATTTATTTATTTATTTTTTATATAATTTAGTGGTCGCCAATTATTTTTATTGTTTTCTCCCCAATTTAGAAATGTCCAATTATTTTTAGGCTTAGCTCACCGCTACCACACCTGTGCTGACTCAGGAGGGGCGAAGATGAACACACGCTGTCCTCCGAAGCATGTGCCATCAGCTGCCCACTTCTTTACACACTGCAGATTCACCATGCAGCCACCCAGAGCTACAGCTTCGGAGGACAACGCAGCCCTGGGCAGCTTACAGGCAAGCCAGCAGGCGCCCGGCCAGACCACAGGGGTCGCTGGTGCGTGGTGAGCCAAGGACACCCTGGCTGACCTAGCCCTCCCTCCCCCTGGGTGGTGCTCGGCCAATTGAACGCCGCCCCCGTTGGCAAAGGAATAGCCTGGACTCGAACCGCCGATGTCCAGACTAGAGGGCGCATCCTGCACTCCACGAGGAGCGCCTTTACTGGATGCGCCACTTGAGAGCCCCAAATATTGGGAATTTTTCATTTTATTTTTATCAAGCCAAGGGAACATCCCATCATGCAGTTGAGATACACATGCACAAAGATGGTACAGCGTCATTGAAAGTTTTTTATACAAAAATGCTCCACTATGTACACAGTTCAAATTAAAACATTACAGCCTGTTATCTGATATCTTCAAAGTAACCACTGCAGTTAAAGAAGAGAGGACATCACTGTCTTTACCCACTTGTATTTACATTATCTACTATCTAAAATATACAAAGCGCAGCACCCTCTACATAATTTTGCATGCTGTAACATCTATGTTGTTGATGACCATGTGTAGGTTATTGATTTGTCTACTGAAAAAGCTGTGGTCACATTCGTAGCAAGTGTATGAAACATATTATAAAAAGAAAAAAAAAGAGGTGTCTGTGACAGGACAAATTAATTCGCTGTGCGAAAATGTTCACCTCTCATCAGCAGGAGGAGCAGGAGGAAGCTGTCCATCCTGCAGGCGTTGGCAACTACAGGGTTAACATTCCATAGGAGCCCGCCTGTTAGGAGGCAAGGGCAGGAGAACGACGTGCACCTGTCCCCAATATCAGGCAGTTGGACCGAGGGCAAGAGGCAGAGCGGAACATCCCAGCTAAAGGAACGGCTACATTCCTCCCTTTTTCCCTACAAACTGAAAGCAGGTAAATACCTTCAGATGATCCAGAGACATATACCTGGCTAGTTAATGTGTTGCCCACTGTTTCACCAGTGTCTTGTTATTATTATTTATATTGTTTGGGATTGCACTGGATTGCTCTTGCCAAGCCTAATTGTAAATACTGTATGTCTTAAAGTGACAGTAGCACCTGTAAATATTTGCACTAACACGTGACAGTGTTCACGTAATAAAGACGTTTGTTGCTTGCATCTGTGGACTCAATCTGTTGTCCTTTCTTGCCCTATAAACAAGGCCTTCTACAGTGTCCTTTCTCTATTTAATAAAGTATTGTAGTATTCAGTTACGTAACCTAGCGGCAACATTTCCAGAAAACCGCCAAGGGGCTGAATACAGACAAATGTACAGTTCTGTTTGAACCCAAACATACAAATTGCAACCTTCGTTTACTCTAATGTACTTCTGAGACCCGGGTGCTTTGTGGGTGACGTCAGACCAGGAAATGAATGGATCAACACAGGCACAACACAGTGAAGCGCTGCAGCACACATTTAATAATAAATAAAAAGGCTGAACAAAAGACAAACACTTATACAAAAGTAAACGGCACTGTGGCCAAAACAGACAAACAAAACAAACCTGGAACAAAACAAGTATCGTGCTGGTGTAAAACCAGCACAGGTAGCAATTGTTTTCTATATGATTATTTTTACCTCATTCCACCTCTGAACAAACTAAACCCGTTCAGCCAAAGCTGCAGGTTTTTATACATATCTACAAATTGGTAATACATTAATCAATCTGGAGACGGTCACATTCTACATGGGTTTAGCATGGATGGGGAATTTTAATCCCATCCATGCTGTAAAATAATTAACAACAAAACAACATTCAAACACAAGACAGTACCTCTAAATAATAATACAACAAATTTTTTAAAAAATAGAACAAAAAAGTACGCACGGATGGGTAGTACCCCGTCACAACACTCTTCGGATATGTCTAATCCAATAGAATGATCTAACCTTACAGTTGCTGGTATTATGTACAAATGACAGGGTCAGTGGAGGTACCGTAACTTCTTTGTCGACATGACCCTAATTTGGCCGCCATTTCCAGTCTCACTGTAGTGGAACTAATAACACAAAAGCATAAACATTTTAAATAATGTAAGTAAAACATCTTTATAGATTAAACTATTCCACAGGGATGACCATGAACACTCGCAGCTGCTCCTATTGTATTCTATCAGTTTTCCACAGGGAACCAAACATGATGACTTTGTATATTCAGAAGGGCACACAGGACAGACTTCAGGAGATGTCACATGGGAGGCCCTGGTATTTATTTTTTCTTTGTATAACCCTTAGATTAACAGGCCATATGTAACATTAAGAGGATTTGATCCACTTTGCGGTGAGAGTCTTCTGTTCTTAATGGTTGCAGGGGAGTTGTAAATGCTGGATGATTAATGTGGGGGCAAATTGATGTGTTTGTAATGCTGACGTGGGGGTGGTTGTTTACAGTTAGCACTGAGACAAGTACATACATCGTTTTCAAATAGGTTACTGATTGCTCAACCTAATTAGTAGTAGTAGTTTTTGGTAATATATAGTTTCAGTACAATATTGAAAATTAAGATTGTTGAAATTCCTCAGCTATACATACACAAAGCAATATTGGACTTGGGTCATTACAGCTGAGCTATTTACAGCTTTGCTTATCATTTTAAACTTGTTCACTGTTTTACAGAGCAATTTAGTATAATAAAGTGGAAAACATAAAAATACACATAGCTATTTCTACTTCTATATTTGTTTGTTTGTTGAGGAACTAACTGATAGTATGTGATTTTAATTGTTTTAATAGTGTATGTTTGACTGTGGCTGTGGCACTCTGAGGTTGCATTTTAGATACTCAATCAGGCCTTTTAAGATGAAAATGTTTATCAGATAAAATATTGAGTTATGAATTTGCAAGGGGCACAGTTAACATTATTGAAGTCTTACTGTACTGTATCCCAAACAAATAGACAATCAAAAACAAAAATTACAAATTTAAAATCAAATGCAATATTAAACTCAACCTCAGCACGTTTTGTCTTATGCTGAACACGGTTATGTATGCGAGAGAGGAGTATTTCTTACTCCCCCTTGTCACTGCATATCTTGTATCATGACATTTCTAGTCATGCAGAAGTTCTCTTTTTAAAATAGATTTCTCATTTGTAAATGTTCTTATGTTGCCCTAAAAATGTACTGTATTTGCATGCACAGTAGGCATTTTACCTTAAGGAACAATGACTGGGAAGAAGATATAATCTCTAAAGGTAGTCTGAAAAAATATTAAAAAGATAGCAAATGTGTTAAATGCCAGGCCTGAGTGTTCTTAGATTACAAAATGCTGATTGAATCTAATGTTGTGTTCAAATATTTAAAGCTGGGGCGCTGTCTGATAGGGAAAGAACATTATTTCCAGCTTCTCATAAGGTAGAAGCTTAGAGTAAGTAGCGGTGTTCTGAAAAGTAAGGTGTTATACATCCCCAGGTGTTGCTACAACTGTTACATAACGTACCTGTAATTATTTTGTTTTCATTGTGAACATCCTGACAACTTGTTACACTTATTAAAGTCTGTCTCAAAGCTCTTTTGAAAATGGCTACTGCTAATCAGCATTTTAATATTTTGTGTTAATTTGGGTTCACATTCATTTATAAATAACATAATTTAAACAAAAATTAGAACATTGGCGTTTGGTGAGAGGAAAGGATACTGTTCTGTGAGATGTCAGAGATTTTTCTACTGTGGCTCTTGTCGGTCTATGGCTTTTATTTATGCAAATGATCCCGGAACAGTACAATTGGGAACAGGAGGAAAAAAAACCAACAAAGGTGGTAAAGCATACCTTTAGGACTGGGATTGTAAGGGGTGGTTACAGGTCTGGGTACAGTTTTAGGATCAAGTACCTTCCTTTCTAACTGGCACCGTCAAACAAATTGAAAGCCTGGCCTCCAGCAATCTGTGAGTTTAATAGTATGGCTGTTTGTGTTCACAGAAACCAAGGCACTACAATACATATTAAAATGGTGACTAACCGTCATATTTTAGTGCTTCCCAACTACTACTAATTATTATTATTTATTTCTTAGCAGACGCCCTTATCCAGGGCGACTTACAATTGTTACAAGATATCACATTAATTCACATTATACAGATATCACATTATTTTTTACATACAATCAACATACAATTACCCATTTATACAGTTGGGTTTTTACTGGAGCAATCTAGGTAAAGTACCTTGCTCAAGGGTACAGCAGCAGTGTCCCCCAACTGGGATTGAACCCACGACCCTCCGGTCAAGAGTCCAGAGCCCTAACCACTACTCCACACTGCTGCCCTTAATTAAGATGGTAAACGGTAGACAGTGGAAGACGTACTTATCTAATGGCAAATATAAAAATAATTTTGCTTATACTAATTGTCGTTTTTAATTAATATTTCAAGCTTCTACTATTTGTCTTCCATCCTTATAGAAAGCACAACAGCACAGTGACAGCTAGCTGCTAGTCACCTGCCATCTGGCACAGCAGGAGAGGCCATCCAGTACATATGACATCCTATTAACATTTAATTAAAACATCACCAACAGCTACATTCAGTTTATGCAGGAAGAGTGAGTGAATGTCTATGAGAGCAGGGAGTCTGAATTATTTTGGCTAATGCAGCCGTCCAAACTGTCACACTGTCAATGTGTCTCACTCTGCTCAGCCACACTGAATTAAGATAACTCCAGTTGGTCTGGAACCCATTCACCCAGATTGGGGGTTTTGTGCTGCAAATCCTCCAGGGAAGCACTAAGCCACAGCTTGTCTGGAGCAATTTTAAATCAGAAACAAAGCTCTTTCTATTTTGGGGTTAGCTAAGCTCTTTTACATGCTACTGTTTTCATTCTGATAAACTTAAAAAAAAAAAATCCTGATTGGCAGCCTCCTCCCAATCAATGGAGCGAGACTAAGGAAAATATCTGAGAAATCAAACCCAGAAGGAGAGTGAATGATTAAGCAACAGCTTTGCTGAGCAATTCTGAAATGTGGGTTACAGCTGGGTTCTGTTCCGATTTTATTCCTTCAGTTACAGTTGCACTAGATAAGGCCAATATTTTGCTTTTTCAAATTCAATCAACACAGATCCTTCGAGGGTCTGATTGGGCATAAAAAAAGCTCCAGTTTGATTTTGTTTAAATTTGGTCAATGTTGTGCTGAAAATAAGGTATTACATCAACTGTGTGTCAAACAAGAGATTAAATTGTAACATATTGTCCTTATATTATGGGAAATCGTAATAACAAAATAAATGACTACAGACTTGTTTGGAGTCTAAGTTTGCACTTTATAATTTATTTGTCTTTAGACATTGTAGTAAGGTAATTGTGTTTCAGATTGGGAATCCACACTTAAGATTTCCAATATGTGCCTAAATTTAATCTCCTTGAGGGTAGCTGAAGCAGTGGGTGGCAGGGGGAGACAGGATGCAGCAGCAAATCAATCCTTTGCTTTAATTAACTGACCTTTCAACTTCAAGTCATTTGGCTTACAATTTTGTCCACACAATTATTTCCTAAAATTTCCTAAAGTGCAAAACACAAGCAAAAAAAATGTTAGTGACAGAAATTACTTTGAAAATATGTACACAGGACTGAGGTTATTATAATGAGTGAAAAAGCTATATATAATAATAAAATCAAAAGCCATATGTACAGTTACCGAATATTGGGGGGCAGGATAAATGTTATTTGACTAAAAATAAATTTATGTAAGAAAAAACTCATGAGTCATAGGGCCCTATGTGTATATACTGTATATGTTTTTCATATACCCTATATATTATTAATTTCTTAGCAGACACTCTTATCCATGGCGACTTACAATTGTTACAAGATATCACATTTTTACATACAATTACCCATTTATACAGTTGGGTTTTTACTGGAGCAATCTAGTTAAAGTACCTTGCTCAAGGATACAACAGCAGTGTCCCCCACCGGGGATTGAACCCACGACCCTCCGGTCAAAAGTTCAGAGCCCTAACCACTACTCCACACTGCTGTGATGGGTTGTTAGCACACGAAGGACACGGACAACAACGATTTAAAAAGAAAGTAATAGCAGCTGTGCTGCAACGAAAGAACAAAACAAACAGGATAAACAAAACAAACTGGAAGCAGGTCTTGTACAAAAACAAAAGAAAAACACTAAATAGTTTTAGCTGCCTCACAGCAATGTCCTACTGCGTTCTTTTAGCCACTTTACTTCCAATACCTCTGCTCAACAGGAAAGCGTTCAGGTTTGTATAGTGTTTCTTAGCTCGGCTCAGACAGTCCAAGCAGCCTTCTCTCTCCCATCAGAGAACATAACACCCACTTTAGAAATTAATTGCAGGATAGCTAGGCCACATGTGCTGGCCAATCAAGGCAAATCCTAGTTACCAAGCCAACTCTATAATCTATACTAGCAGCACCTGTAGCCTATCACACAATTAACTCCTGGAGCTCATGGCAGGCTGATACTCCTGCTGTGCCGACCGGCTTGTCTTCAGCCCGCCATGAGTGCCTCCTGCTGATTGATCTGTGAGATGGCTCACTATATATATATATATATATATATATATATATATATATATATATATATATATATATATATATTGTAAATGAGCTGCAACTCACTCTCGGTTCGTTGCCCCTTTAAAAACCGACCTAGGACACAGGAATGGATTTTTCAGCACCGAAAACAAAATAACCAAAACAAATACCTAGCTCCTTCGGAGCGCTACCTACACATATGTATCGAACTTGGAGATGGCATTAACCTTTCTAAAATCCACACAGAACCGAGTGGATTCATCCTTCTTGGCCACCATCACAATCAGAATGCACTACTTGCTCCAGGAACGTTCAATGACTCCAAACCCGAGCATATCCTCCACCTTGCGAATGGGACCCCTGCGGCTTTCTGGGATCCGGTATGGTCTCTCCCAAACCTTAACACCTGCTGGAGTAATAATAGCATGTTGAATAACATTAGTTCTCCCGGGCAAGTCAGAAAAAACATCATCACATTTTTCCACTAACTGGTAGAGCTCATGTTTCTGATTCGTAAGTAACTGTTCCCCCATCAGAATGTTAGTTGTAGCTGGTGGACTGACAGTGGGACCAAAAGCCTAAACTGTAATAAGCTATAAATTCCCTGTGTCACCTCATAGGGCCCCTGCCACTTAGCATACAACTTAGTCTCTGAAGAAGGAAGTACCAACAGTACCTTATCTCCTAGCTGAAAAGTCTGAATTTGTGCTTGTTTGTTGTACTACTGCTCCTGAGCTAGTTTAAATTATCTTGGGCCATACAACTAACCAATTCCAAACGACTAACATGATTACATACTTGTCTATGTTTTTAGAGTTCTTTGTTTGCTCCTCCCACCCTTCTTTCACAATATCAATGATACCTTGGGGGTTGCCTCCCATACAGCAGCTCAAAAGGAGAACCCGATTGAGCACTGAGGCACCTCTCTCACTGCAAACATTAGGTAAGGGAGGAGTTTAGCTCAATGCTTCTGCTCTTGGTTGACAAACCGCTTCAGCATCTGTTTTAAAGTCTGATTAAAGCGTTCCACCAAACCATCTGTCTACGGATGATAAACGGAGGTTTGAATGGACTGAATTTGCAATAATTTATACAACTCCTTCAACATTGTGACATAAAGTTCATTCCGTGATCAGTTAGAATGTCTTTGGGAATCCCTACTCTCGCTATAATCTGTACTAACTCTCGAGCAATTGCTGCGGCACTAGTGGATCTCAATGCCTCTGGATATCTGGTCGCGTAGTCCACCACTACCAAAATGTGCGTATATCCAGAGTCATACTGGCTCAATGGACCCACTATATCCATAGCAATGCGTTCAAAGAGAAGTGAGATCAGGGGCAGTGGGACCAGTGGGGACGGACGAACCCGCCCCGGCGCTACTTGCTGGCATTCTGAACAGTCCGCTACATATCTTGTCACCTCACTAAAAACTCTCATCCAATACAATTAAGCCAAAATTCGTTCCCGAGTCTTGTCGGTAACTAAATGGCCTGAACATGGGACATCGTGAGCCAACCGCATGATCTCACGCCGAAAAGGCTGGGGAACGAATAATTGTGTTACAATCTGACTTGCTCGTGGCTTGGGATACTCTATACAGTAAATGTCCAAAAATAATGTGATGAGAATATGTAAGCAGCCCACTGCCCTCTACTTCCTTCACCTCGACAGACCGAACATGCCCCCAGATGTGTGCCAGCGAAGGATCATTCTTTTGTTCCAATGCTAGGTCCACATCTCGGTCTCAGAATTTCAAGATATCGTGCCCTTTCTGGTCGGGAGGGAGATTTACAGCATCGATTCTTTCTCTCTTTATCCCATGTGGACATCTGGTTTGAAGAAGAAAGTTACCCTGACCAGTTGACTGATGAGACTGAACAATTCTATCAGTATGACATCACATTATATTAGCCTTCACATACATATTATCTATTTATTTTTCAAAATTTCTAAAGTGCCGGGGCGCTGATACAGTGTAAAATGGTCATATAATCTGAAGAATATACAGAAACAAATATAAATACATGCTAGATCTGCAAATATACAACTAAATTAAAAAACACCATAAATGTATCTATTTATTTATATACAATTACAGCTCTCTAACATAAATTCAATCAAATGCTCTTAGAAAAAGCAACTATGCATGTGATAACATAATTGTATATACACACACAGTATTTGCTTTATTTATTTATTTATTTATTTATTTAATATGGTTATTCTACTGTACATTTGTTTACTGTAGGCTCTTGATAAGAACATAAGAACATAAGAAAGTTTACAAACGAGAGGAGGCCATTCAGCCCATCTTGCTTGTTTGGTCGTTAGTAGCTTATTGATCCCAGAATCTCATCAAGCAGCTTCTTGAAGGATCCCAGGGTGTCAGCTTCAACAACATTACAGGGGAGTTGGTTCCAGACCCTCACAATTCTCTGTGTAAAAAAGTGTCTCCTATTTTCTGTTCTGAATGCCCCTTTATCTAATCTCCATTTGTGACTCCTGGTCCTTGTTTCTTTTTTCAGGTCAAAAAAGTCCCCTGGGTCGACATTGTCTATACCTTTTAGGATTTTGAATGTTTGAATCAGATCGCTGCATAGTCTTCTTTGTTCAAGACTGAATAGATTCAATTCTTTTAGCCTGTCTGCATATGACATGCCTTTTAAACCCGGGATAATTCTGGTTGCTCTTCTTTGCACTCTTTCTAGAGCAGCAATATCCTTTTTGTAACAAGGTGACCAGAACTGAACACAATATTCTAGGTGAGGTCTTACTAATGCATTGTAAAGTTTTAACATTACTTCTCTTGATTTAAATTCAACACTTCTCACATGATGTGCTTTGCTAAACAAGGGCAACCCATCTTCAATCTGTCTCCTTGTTATATTAATAAAGACATAAGCGTGCATGTCTGCGTGAACACATTGCACTGAATTAAGACCCACAAGCATCCACACAATCTCAAACTATCAGAATCCATATCTGAAAAAACAAATAACAGAAATATACATCCACATCACCAGCTCTTTACAATAAACAACAAACTATTCTATTACAATCAGCACTCTTTTGGTTTGCAGTGTGAAGCAAGGTACGCATGCGTTAATGGCATGAAAGGAATATTCTGTTTACCATGTAAACGCAGAATATGAAAGGAATAAGAGAATTCTGCCTGCATGTATACAGAGCATTCGGAATATGCTAGTGTTCAGAATACTTAATATTCTGAATACTTGTGCCATGGAAACATACTGACTGTAACTTGCTTACTTGGATATGTGGTTATAATGACTGCACAATATAGTTCCAACAACACATGTGAATCAATGAGAGAATGATATTGTAGTGATGTTAAGAAGAAACCTAAACAGAGTTGCTTAAAGTAAACCCTTGGTTTATTCTCACACAAATAAATCGAACAAAATAACCAGTTTAAACAATCCAGGTTCTTGTAACAGTTCCTTTTTCTCCAGGCTAACCCCGAGGTCCTGCTCACAGCCTCTTTTATGGGGGAGCTGGAGGGAGGCAGCGCCCGCCCCAGCCAATCCGCACATGGCTGGAAATACCCTGCCCGACAGTTGGTGAGGGAAAGTACAGGCAGATGGTGATGGGAAACTCCCCAGCCCAGGGATCCTGGAAAGTCCCTGCTAGGAGAAGTGGGCCACGCCCATCATTACAATATTATAGTTGTAACATACTGGATTATTTTCTCTTAACACAAACATGGACACTGCAAATAATATATATATATATATATATATATATATATATATATATATATATATATATATATATATATATATATATATATATATTAAAAATTCATCATGTTTGTAAAATAAACTTTACTGTGATTTGTACATATAAGACATAACATTACTGTACAACTATAAGGAATTAGGAATCCTCTTGATGGAAATGCAGCCTTATTATGTAAAGCTGGATGTACATGTGTTGTCTAACAACAGAACTGCTTGGAATCTTTCATCAGCCAAACAGTGCGCTCAGTTCACACAAGCCATTTTATAATATTCCTTTCAGTAAATGTTATAGAAAGATTCACTGTTCTACAAGAATACATTTGAAAAATGTTGGACTTAAAAAAAAAAGAAAAAAAAAAAAAGAAAAGAAAAACAGGCCTGCCAGACAATGTAAAACATTCATGAAACTAAAAATCAAGAATTATCTGATGGTACAGAACTGCCTTGTGTGGCCTTCCAGAGGTTTACATTTAGATTCGGTCAAAAAAGAATGTTCAATAAACAGTTGTTATTCAGCAGTATGAAAGTGCTCCACATTGGTTTCTAGGAATAAACTCCTAAGGCTTTTTTTTTCAAATTTTACTGCTTCCATTACTTACCATATCTTTGAGAAACAGACCTTCATTATTGTGGATGGCACAGATTATGCCACTCCCACCCAAACCACAGACATACATGCAAATACATACACACACAAGTAAAGCTGAAAAAACCTGATTTAAATTGCAATTACAATGACTCCTCAAAGTTGCATAAGTCAGTGACAATTATTAATATGAATTGCACCCAAGGGAAGCACTACACTGAAAAGTAGTTGGTTAAAGGTTATTGTTAGCCCTCAAGCTATATATTTTTTTCAAAAATATAATTATATCTCAGTGTTTTTGTATACTTTTAAATGATATATTGCCATTTTGGGCTATTTTTATATCACTTATATCAGTTCATTTAAAAAACATAATAATTTAGCATTTGTAGTTGTTTAATTAATGGTTATTTAAAATACATTGTATTGCCTTTTAACATGTTGTTTACTGTGCCATTCTTTGAGTTTTTTTAATTTAAATTAAAGGAAAGGTATTTTATTTTTTTAGTTAAAAAGCATAACCAAATTCTAATTTGGTCTTTTTAAAAGCATTTTTATTTTTATTTTTATTTTAGTAAATGTAACACATTTTCACAGAACAACCTTTCTTTCGGGCCACTGTCAGTCACATACCTGAAAACACAAGACAGCTGAGCTGCGTTTCCAACATCGGTTGTTTCATCTTCCATTACAGCTATGTACTTGGCTTCCTGTACTTCTGTTTTTATTGCATCTAGCAGGACCTGAGACACTGAAGAGATTAAAGCCTCTTTCACACTGGCACTCCTCCCGACCTGGGTTCTAGCTACCCGGGTCACAATCTCACGTAGTGTGAAACCAAGTACCTTGGTCGTACCTGGGTGGGTATGGATATCAGGATGTGGGTTGACACGCTTTGACCCAGGTTGAGCGAGACAAAATGCATGACGGCTGTTTGTAAGTCGACGAAATAACAAACCACGGCTGCGTGAAGGTTTCACTTCCGCAAGGAACGTTTCTGTTTATTCTGTTAAGCCATATTTATGTTGCTTGAGACAAATCATGAGCCAGATTGCAGCAGGGATAAAGAAACATTTTCTCTAATCAACATTTGGGCCGACGGTTCAATCCAGAGAAGCTTGGATGTAAGCGTCCGTAACAAGCTGCTTGTTTTATGGTTCTAATAGTTTTATGGTTCTAATTGATCTCATCACATAAAACGCATAAGGGGCCAAAATATGACTCAAGAAGGAAATCCAGTGTATGTGTAGATTCTTAGTGAATGGTTTTGTTGTGTTTATAGTAAGAACTAGCGAGAGGCTGCTTTATTGTGTGATTTGCCTTCGTTTTTTCAAGATTTCTTAAAATTGAATTTACAGTAAATACTAACTGTTTAATAGGCCTCCGTCGTTCTTTTTTCTGTAATGACAGCCTTCTTTGCTTGGTGCATACAGGAAATAGAGGCCAATGTCAGGATGCCAAAATATAAAGACCAAAGCTTTGACATTCAAGTCTGAAACTTACCTCTAAAGGACACTTTTATTAAGACAGCCTAATTATAGAAACAAACAGCAAGAGGTCTATAGTTGGTAACTTTCTCTGGGTCACATGGCGCACGCAAAATGCTCAGTGCCTCCACAAACAAACCTGAACTTCTCTACAAACTACAACCACCTGACCCTACTGTAGGCCTCTGTATTGTATTTCTACAACAGTATATGCACTCCAGCCCCCTTGATACTTGTCACATGTCCTATCCTTGCCCCTCTTTGCTTGTGTTAAAGATCTTTTGCTTCTTTGCTTGAATGTTATACATCAGTATATCAATGCAGATATTTCAAAGACAAAGTTGGTGCTGCTTTCTGGTAGCTAATCACTTCAACACATGAAGCCATTAAAAAAACAAGAAGCAGCAGAAAGTATTGGCTTTGAAATATTAGCATATTCCAAAGGCCAACTAACAATGTGCCAAACAGAATCTAACAGGTCTGATTCAATTTCTTATCTGCCAAGAAGCTTTTGAAAAGTCTAGATTGACTTTTTGAATTTCAAATATTAGCTACCCACTGGCTGTTATACAACCTTGAAATCTCTTTACAAGTTATGATACAACTTAAAACAAAGCATACAGTCTATAATTAAAAAAAAAAAAAAACTAGAGTTGCTTTATTCACTGAAGTTGTGCACTCTATATGACACTGCTGCAATGTTATTTTTATTAAAGGATCCCAATAAGATTGTTTTATGAAGCATTAGGCTACTGGGGGAGCTACATGTACAATCCATGTGTTTATGTGATTTATGAACAGAATTGTCTTTCATGCACCTTACTAATACCTGTAATATCAAGCCGTGACCGTTTTTGTTTGTAGCTTTAAAAATCAATTTAAATGATACTGAAATGTTCAAATGAGGAAAAGAGTATGGAATCAGGCGGGGATCTGGAATACTAAGCGGGCGCAAACATTATAATGCAATGTAAGGATTTTGCTTTGTACTTGGGAAATTGCTGACCCTCCAAAAATTTTACACCTCTTATACAAGGTGCAAACCATTATAGAAGTGAGTAATTAAGAGCTGTATAAAACCACACACCTTCAGAGACCTGTCATTGGTCTCAGGATGGCTGCTGTGGTTCCTGATGCGGCGACGCTTGGTTCTTGTTGAGGACAGGCAGGAAAACCTTCGGAGGAGAAGACCCTGCATATTCAAACCCAGGGTCACTTTGTTTGTGGTAAGGAGTTATCGTCTCACTCCGCAGGTCATCCCTAATAGCTGAATTTCACCTTTTCATCACCTGCTTGACTCCTATTTGGGTGTGTTGAGTAATTTGCATTGCTCTTAATTTTACATAGCCAGCAGTGCAAAATAATTGCTTGGCCGCTAGGCAATTTGGATTTTGCAGCCACAGTTGTTTGCAATACGCCCATCCTTACATCCGCCCCATTGGCTCACACTGCTTTTCCTAAGACTGACGACTTAATTGATATCAACAAAACCATATATATCAGGTAAGGTTTACTGGAATTATTTTGTTAGCACAATGTACTTTAATATAATAAAGTCAGTGACAAAGTCAGGACAAAGTCAGTGTTGCATTGTTATTTTGATTTAGGTTGCTAAAATCTAGTTTTCAGCATTGGAGGTAAAATATCAAAAATGGACAACAAAGCAAAAAAAGCAAAGAATATTTCGGCTGAGGATCATGTCAAGAAATTTCCCAAAGAAACTTTACATGCAGATGGAGGTAAATCTTGTAATGTGACTTTGGAGAAAAAACTATCGATCGCTATTTAGCTTCAGTATCACACATTAAACAAAAGGCTACTACAGAGGCTGCTGAACAGAATGTAAAACAAATAACAGCTTCAGAAAACAAACTGGAAAGTCAGCACAGACAAAAAGTATTCCTGTCGGTTGTATCCAAGTTAAATCTGTACTGCAGGTACGATCTAGCACAGCCACCTCGCTTCAAACAACCTGCTGCTTACCTTTTAAATGCAGTTACAATTTTAGACCCAAATAGGCACGTTTTCTTTCTTTTGACTTGGTACTAATAAAATAAATTCCTGGATGGGACAAACAAAATGACAACAAAACGTACTGCATATACAGCCTTTATTAAAGAATATCAGATGCCCTTGTGTTACTGAGTTTTTGGGCTGTTTCTAATCAATTTCCACATCTGTATAACTTGGCAAAGCATTGCCTTACACTTCCAACACATTCAGTGGATGCAGAACATGCAGTCTCAATGTGTGGGCAAGTCTTAACACGACAGAGACAGAAAATGTCAGCAGCAACTGCTGGGGGATGTTGCATGCTTGCCTTTAACAAATGACAGCACTCTGTTTTACTAAGGAAGCAAATATCACTATTTTTAGGCTTTTATAGTGTTCTGAAATATTAGCTACTTAGGTTTATTTAATGTTTAAACAGATCCGTGAAATATCAGCAAAATCCTAATTTTATTCCATAACCTACCTGGGAAAAATATGTAAATTATTTAAGTAGACCCTAATTATGAGGTAGTAAGGAACATTCCATTACAAAAAACCAGTATAAAACGTTGCAGATGCTAAATAAATCATACTTACCAAAAAGCAAAGTCTCCAGTCCCTGTTGTCTTTGTTGCTGTCCGTAACAGGCATATAACTAGTACATTGTTGTTGTTTTTTTAAATAGACTTTTTCCATTGCTTGACAAAAAAATAGAATACAATGGAGATATTGATGCATCTATATACACATCAACAGGACCAATAATACCTCACACACAAAAATGGAGAAACAAAAGGAAAGGAAGAGAAAGAGTCAGGCTTTTCAATCACAATAGATTGTAAGGCTATGGGATTGGAGTTACCTTGAGTGGGTCAACATACAGCAGAAAAGGTTGCCATTAATCGATGCATCAATTTATTGATCATCTGTCCTTAAATTTCCCGAGCTTTGATTACATATTGGTGAATTGATGCATCAAATTAGAACCCATTTTGAAGTCTCCTGTTGCCGGTTTGCATTAAAACCTTAAGTGTGTGAGAATGCGCTTATTTTAGTACTAGTACGTTAGATAAACAACGTCCGCATGTAGCTAGGATACACACTTTAGGCCTCTACATTTACATTGGATGTACCCTGTGTAAAGGTCTTATTTCGTGCAAAGTCACGGATTTGAAGGTAACAAAAAATGAGTTTGAGGTAAATTAAATTTTTGAGAGAGTTGAGCAAATGAAGCAAAGGTACCTTCAATGTATAGGTCGTTGAGACAATGAGCTCCATTACGATACCAGATTTTAAAGGCCTTATCTTCAAGAGAGGGTGGAAGTAAATGATTGGCTTTGGTTGGTGCAGACATTGAAAGCGATGTCAGACTGAAGCACCTTTGAAATTGGATCCAAGTTCAAAGACAGTGAATAACAAGTGGGTTGGTGCTGTACCGAGAAGGAGAAAGGGGAAGGGAGGAACAATAGAGCAGACACAGATGATGCTTTACAAGAGCCTTCTTCTAAATATAACCATTCTAGTCGTTCATGCTAGGGGTGGAATTGTAATCAATACAGCATATTACAGATGTTGGCTGCACAGTGGTACAGTTGGAAGTTAGGAAGACCCAGACTTCTGCTTGGCCTCACTCTTTAAGATACTCTCTCTAGATTTTTGCATTCCAAATAAATGAGGAAATAATGCGATCTAAAGAAATAAAAAAAGTTTTAGAAACAAAGACTGAGATACACTGAAAAAGGTAAAGAAATTTGGGAAGTATATTCATTTTGATAGAATTGACCCGACCCATCAGTGAAAGGGGCAGCATGGACCAGCGTATCAAGTTAGTCTTTTAAAGGCTCGGTTGACTAAAAAACCCAAATAGGTAAAGCTTTCATGGGCTATTGTGAATGTAACGTTGTTAAAGGACATATGAACTGCTGTGGGGTTAACAGGGAACTTTTGTGTAAGTTTAGTTTATAGCCTGAAAATTTCTAGAGTGGAGAGGATGTGAGGGAGGGAGGATTCAGGGTCAGAAACGTATAATAGAAGGTCGTCTGCATACAGGGAAACCTTTTGTTCCCACCCTGCTCGAACTATCTCCTGGATATCACGGTTGCAACTGAGGGAGAAAGAGAGGGGTTCAATTGCAAGAGCAAAAAGAAGTGGAGAGAGTGGGCAACCCTGCGACCAAGTGGAAACATTTTGAGAGAATATGATTAGTCCGTACAGAGGCCAGTGGAAAAGAGTATAATAGCTTAACCCATGAGATAAAATTTGGGCCAAATCCAAATCTCTGGAGTGTAGCAAAAAGGTAGTCCCACTCAACACGGTCAAAAGCCTTCTCTGCAACAAGAGAGACTAAGACCTCTGGAAGTGGAGAAGGGGAAGGTGTATAAATAACATTGAAAAGCCTACAGAGGTTAAAAATTGAGTGCATTCCCTGTATAAACCCTGTCTGATTAGAGAGGGAAGAACTCTCAAGGCAACGAGCGAGGGCCTTGGCAAGCATCTTGACATCCATGTTTATGAGGGAAATGGGACGATATGAGCCACAGTCCAGGGTGTCTTTGTTCTTTTTTAATAGTAGTATAATACATGCTTCAAGTAGCTTTGGAGGTAGAGTTGCGCATGTCAGAGAGTTTGAAAACACAGAATTCAGAAGTGGAGACAGTTTGGAACTACATTTTTTTTTAAAAAAGCCATCTGGGCCGGGTGACTTACTGCTCAGCATAGAACTAATTGTTAGACCTATTTCTGCTAATGTTGGAGGCTCCTCTAGGCAGGCCTTGGAATCTGGACCTACAGTGGGGATGACAAGATTTTCATAGAAGGAGTTTAAGGAGGGGGTCAGCAGGAGACTCTGTGTATAGACAGGAATAAAATGTTTTAAACTGGTCATTGATCTCCAGCTGATCTACTGTGGAGGCTCCTGTTTTTGGTTTTAGTGTTTCCGCTGCTACTTTCTTTTAAGGTAGATTAATCTTTACTGTTTTACTAAAATCCATAGTTAGGTTGTTGAGTGTCTTGGTACTGGGGGACATTGGATCTGGTGGTTTGCTTTGGTTTGTGTTTGTTGTTTTTTTCATACTTTTTACATATTCTGTTTTAAAACACAGTTTGAATACACTTTAATCTATCTTTGTATTTTGTCTTTATGATCACTGGTTTGCTTTATTTAATATGAGTTTAAAGATCTAGTGTTGCCCCTTCAATTAGACATCTCTTGTTAGTCTGTCTTGGAATAGTTACAGATTGATTTGTATGCCTATAGTTTAGCTTTTGTATAATAAAACCTTGACTGGTAAATCTTAACCTTCTATGTCTTTGCTTTGCTTTAACTGCCCTTGTTTAATGCCTCTTATTGTACCAGACCTTTCTGGTTAACTAAACTTGGTGGCAACACACGATACTGCAGTTTCAATCCAGATGGCTCCCACCTTGGGATTATTGACATTCCAGTCAAAGAATAAAGGAGGGATGTTACAGTATTTCAATGAGTCTGAGACCTCTTAAACATTCTGGTCTGGATAATTTGAGAAGCTCCTATCAGACTGCGCGTGATCCAGTCACATCTTCAAGATTGTGTCACAAACATGGAATAAGGGAACAAGGCTACTGTGACCTTAAGGATTGGGAGCAAGCTTTTACTTTGTCATCTTTCTGGTGAGCTCTAAAAGTTTGAAAAATAAAAATCCCAGTGCTAACCAGATATTGCACTTTAGTTCAAATATTCAGATTAAATTAATTATTTGAGAATAAGTTCAGCCATATTGAGAGAAACCTGATTAAAATACATAACCTCATCTTGAACGTTAGAACCCAGTTCAACACCATTAATGTACACCCGCAAGGTTCTGGCCGCAGAATTATCATATCTTTTTTTGCATAAAATAATTGCAAAAACACAATGTTCTCCATGCGCCCTTTTCAAATGACAGCTCTTTTCTCCTGTCATTGTTAAAGTCTTTATCAGGTCCACCTGCTGCAACCCAGAATCTGATACTTACATTGTTATTAACCTAAATTACCCAGCCAAAGACTGAAAACCTTTGTTGGCAACATAGCAGTGTTCTGCATTAATGAGAGACAGACACACTAGGATATAGATGAGGTTAGACCAGGTCAAGTAGCCTTACTTTTATCCTGGATCTTAATAATTCATTGATATATTTTTTAAATCAGCCATGATTAGAATACATTTATCAGTGCACATTGTTATTGCTGATACATACAGTAACATATCTAGTCACAAGAATAAGTGACAAAACCACATATTTTGAATATATTGTAGTAGACAAATGTTTAGGCAACCACTAAATCTGAAACACATTAACATAATATCTTATATTTATTATTTATATATAAAAATACCTTTTATTGTTTCCTAAATCCTACAGATGCTAATATATACTGTATTTCTGCTGGAGTAGTAATAACAGAATATGTTTTACAAAACACCCATTGCCATAATAGCAATTCTGATCAACAGTATTGTTGTGGACATGTAAACATATTGTGTCAAGCATTAATATATTTTGTATTATACATATATTTTTAAAATATTAAATATTGACTATGAGCACTCTGATAAGCTGTAAACAATCGCATTAATGTACAAAACATATTTTAGGTCCCAAAGTGGCTCACCTGGTAAAGGCAGAGTGTCATTCCGTCAGAAGAGCGCATGTTCACATGTTCCACAGGGAACGTAGCATTGGGTTTGGTTCACCCGCAGGTTAGTGGAGACAAAATAAGTAGAAAACATTTCTCCTCCAGAAGCACAAGAGGACATTGACATCCCCTGCACGGCTCTTGGGTATAAAGAGGTAATAGGTTTGGCTGTGAGATTGGAGGGCTTCCACTGAACTTCATTTCTCCTGAGATTAAATCTCTTATAACAATAATAAACACCCTACACACAACTTATTCATTTTCTAAATTAAGTAGACAAACAGGGGTAAATAGATTGGGCACTAAAACAAACAGAAAAAAAACATGTGTAGCAAGGAACTTAGCTTGTTTAGATTTATTGAAAAACAAATCCATAGATTTGTACTTCCACTGGTAGATTTTAATGATCTTGTTATACTGTAAATTACCCACCCCTGAAAGCAGCTGTTTCTCATGTAAATTCAGCACAGCACACAGGGGTCTATTCATAAAGGGTTAATGCCTGTCAGAATGAGAAAACAGGAGCACATGATCAGATTTTGTCCATAGCCGCCTATTTAACAGCAGTTGCTATTCATAAGAGATAATTCAGATGCGTCGTTAAGCCCCAACGTCTATGAAAGCATGTTTTTAACGAATTGAGAGAGAAAGGTTAACGATTACCTAATTAGCATAACGTTTTCATCAGTCCTGAGCGTCAACCTGCTATTCATAAGAGTGAACGACAGCAGACTGCTGTCGATATCTAGGAGTTATATAACGCTTTCTACAGTCAAGTCTAAACTAACGACAGCCTCGGCAGACTATTTTTTTTAAAGAAATATTTTATTACTACACTTGCTCTGTTATACAGTTTGACATACCCGTGAGTAACACTGCCTATTTTGAAAAAAAGAAAAAAAAAAAAAATCTGTAGCTTTATATGAAGGAAAATATGTAATATAAATACATACTCCCACAAGAACATATTCTCTGGCATAATCATTTTGAAACAGCGCTGTGAAGCGGAGAGCATGTGAGAGATTGAGAATAGACAGTTATTTTATTATTGTTATTTCTTTGCCGTGATCTGCAGCTGACAGTGGTCCTTTTCTTTTTATTTATTTTCCCTGTGTTCACAATAAACAGTTTGAACAAATACTGCCTGTGTGAACCTGTTTATTTTCATGGAGTGTTACAACATACAGTATACCAGTGCAGCTGATGCAGTCGATGGGAAATGTGGGCTTGCTTGTATTGCAAAAAACACTGATCGAGCCTCAGTGCTCGATCAGTGTAAACTCACCCCTGATTGATTCCCTGCTTTAAGTGGGGTTTATTAATAATAATAATAATAATAATAATAATAATAATAATAATAATAATAATAATAATAATAATAATAGTTGAGAATTTGTAAGATTAACATTTAAAGTTTTCATAATTATTATTATTATTATTATTATTATTATTATTATTATTATTATTATTACAGTATTATTCAAATGTCCTCCTACAGTGCTTTTTGTTGAGTTTTATTTATTTTTTTTGGCCTTGCAGTTAAGATTGGAAATCTTACGTGTGCATATAAGAACATAAGAACATAAAAAAGTTTACAAACGAGAGGAGGCCATTCTCTCATCAAGCAGCTTCTTGAAGGATCCCGGGTGTCAGCTTCAACAACATTACTGAGGAGTTGGTTCCAGACTCCCACAATGGAATGGAAATGTGTTTACCAGCTTTGCCAAACAAAACAAAAATACAAAGTATTTATTTAAAAAATACTTTTTTCTAAATTATGACATGTCCTGAATTTTTGGCAAACGTGATAGGGGCATCGGAATCAGGTTTTGCAAACTGCCTGTGACTGGCAGCTGCAGACTTGGGTTTCGGTAGTAGGCTACTGTCGGTGGATTCAGTTTTTTTTTTTTTTTTTTTTTGCAACAGCTACCGACACTACCCAGGGAACATTAACAATGCTGATGATGTCATCAAAACGAGGCAGATTTTCGTTCTAGAACAACTGTATACCCAATCATAAAGTGCTTTCCGACAGTCGCCGGTTTGCTCAGATCATTTATGAATAGCAATATGGACGACTTTCGTTAGTTTTAAACTAAATTTGTTTTATTACGGCAGTCGGCAAGTACTTTTATGACTAGGGCCCACAGTGCTTCCATTTTCACAGAATGTATCCACATATACCTGGATTAACATTTTTTGGCATGGTGAATGGAATAAATTATAGTCTGTCATAGTCTCATAAGTTGGCCTAGTTATATTAAGTTATCCCTTTTCTCATTAAAGATTATAAACGAGGCACTACAGAATGAATGCTTATTTGAAAAACTTGTGAGCCGTAAAATTATATTATATAAATACACATTTTTAAATTAGAAACCTCCTCCACTACTGGTAACAGTAAAGACAACCCATAATAATAATATTTTTCCTAAAACACTACTGCTGATACAGCAAGCATATGAAGAGTTTTACAACATGGCAACATAACTTTATTAACGTAGGCTGTTTCATGAGATCACTGCTAGCACTCCGAAATTGATACTGTCTGACTGTGTGCAAGAAATTCATGCATGTCACATTCTGATGTTGTGAATTTCTGACAGCTTGAAGAATCCTCTCTGCTTCTCCTGTGAGGTTTCCTGTCTCACTTTGCATAGCAACTTAGTATAACAGACAGCCCGTTCATGAGATTGATTTCAGGGACACCTTCATGGGGACCCAGCGCTACTGAGTCTAAGAAAACATTTCCATTTGTTACCTCGTGTCACAGGGTAAAGGACCCTGTCCCCCAACTTGTTCCATAAATACTATTCATTTGTGTAAAACTATGTAGTGCTGATTTCTGTTTTTTTACCCTATGTCTCTCTCAACAAGCTTTTGGGACTTTTTGTCATCCCTGGTACACACTGTTGCCTCCTTGTGACCTCAGAGTCATTTTCAACACTACTTGCATCCCTGATTTCGTTCAGGTGCTTGTCTGGACAGTTTCTCTGTGTATACTTCCATATTCCATGCATACCTGGATTTAGCATTGCAGGTTGCCCATATTTTGTATGCCATACTTGTTAAAAAGCTTGTTAGGTATATACTGCCTACAGGGACAGCATCCTCTGACGAGGACAAGACATTCATCCACTGTAACATTTGATCCTGAGTTGTAAAGCAAAGGCAAGCATTCCTCCCATTTATCCCACACATCCCTGATAGCAGCTAATTTGTCTCTCTCATGTTGGTTGGCTCTGGTATCACTATTATTAATGTGAATCCTTTTAGCAATGATGTGAAATGTTTCCAGTGACATTGTGGCTGGAAATATCGCTCTACCAGTTTCTGTATTCCACAAACCAGCAGTTGCTTCTCCTTTGGATCTGTACACTCCAGCTAACAAAAACAACCAAATCTATGCATGCATATCAACAAGATCAAGTTCTTTCCACTTTGCACCAAGTACATGTCTGTATTATATTTTCGAGTGCTGGTGGTATGAAAATTTCAAATGCTATATCATGAATGCAAGTAACAGCATATCTAGTAGGCCCTGGAACCATTTTGATGACATTGGAATTTGACAACCTACCTTGATTCATACATTATGAAAAACCAAGTGAAAACATTTGAATTTCTTCATGGATAGAAAGCTACATAGAGGCATTATGTCTGTATACAAGATCAGTCATAAAAAAAATTAAATAAAAAAAAATCTCTCAAAGTTATTATTTTCTGTTTATAAGTTAAGTTAGTGACTCCAACCTAGGAAAAGTGGGGGATGGTGGGTGAGGGACAGGGCCGTACCAAGGGGGGTGCGAGCAGTGCGGCCTGAGGGGGGTGCCGATTGGCTGACGAATAATAAGTAAAACAAATTTGTGCAATAACGATTCGAAACAAAAATAACATGACGAAAGAAATTAAAGCACTTTATTATTCGTCAGCCAATCAGCGCCCCCCTCAAGTCAGCAGCCGACCTGAGGGGGGTGTCGATTGGCTGACAAATAATAAGGCCAAAATAAAAAAAAAAAGTGTGGTTCGGGTTACCCGAACGACCCTAAGTATTTTTTGCTGATGACGGCTATACTTTTTGCTATCAATCCTAAAAACTGACCACTGTGCGCAGCCACGTTTTCGCTCATGCGATTTTCCGGTAGCTGTATAGAAGATCTTCAGTTTATTTAAAATGTCTGAGCAGGACGGCTGCAGCGTATCGCCAAGTAGTTGTTTTGCACTATTGTTTGAAAAATGCGACCAGAAAAAAATAATTATAACCAGTGTTAGACTCAAGGGTGAAACGCCATTTCTCACACTCCATCTTCATTGTTATTTATCTTGATAGCAGCCAATTTTATTTCTCACCATAATTATACTTTTAATGTTTAATGTTCCCGACGCATGTTTCCTGTACTGCGTCTGCGTGTGCTCTCTGGCTAAACAGTAACCTACTGAAATTTACAAGCGGCATCGTTTTTTAAAGGGCATTTAAATTTTTTTAAAGAATGTTATCACATAAAATGTGTTGATTCAGTTATGACATTTCTAAATAGCTGCAATAGCTGACCTTGTTTTGTTTTCCTTCCAAAACTGACAAACTAAACAACAGCACACAACAGGCACTGCCTTCCTCATCGATCCTGCGTTCCGAGCAAGATCTCTCCATTTGCTGAAAATAATTGTGAAAGCTTATAATACAGAGCGAACATTGTTTAATATCATATCAGTGTTTACAAGTACACAACACGTGTTTTTATTAGGCTTTGTTTTTCTATAAGGCTTTATTTTTCCGTTCTTTATTTTATTTCATACATTGTGTCGTGTTAATTTTTTATTTGCGACCTGCTATTTTGTCTGATTTTAATGTCTTTTTTCTTTCTTTTTTAATCTGTGTGCATTTTATTACTTGTTTCTTATTTCTATGATCTGTGATGTCTATATGGTCTTTAAATGTTTTATTGTAAAATAGCTTTGGGATACTAAAAAAGGGTACAAGTGTAAGGCTAATGTTGTCTGTTTATTTATGCTTTTGTTTTTATTTGCACCCTGCAGTTTCATGGCCTTTTTTACGGCTTAGGATGCAGCAATCATATTTATTCGATTGGATGTATGTTATTAGTGTGTATTATTATTATTTATTTCTTAGCTGACGCCCTTATCCAGGGCGACTTACAATTGTTACAAGATGAGGTTTTCTGTAATTTTTGAGAGGAGGGTGTTTTGCAGATAAAGGAGACTCCGGGAGACTTGGGCTGTCTGGTATAAACAACCACATATTACATCTTTAAAACAATGTATGCAGTTTTTGCCATTTATTATTCATTTTCTGAAATAGTCTTCATCATATTGAAAATCTCTGTGACAATTTTCCTGAGATGGTATAAAATGCTTTTAGCAGCACATTGGCAGTATGATTAAAATTATCCACCCAAAGGTTAAATACACGGGCCCTTAATACTGTCCCATCTCAAAAGTAATCCTTGTACATCTGTCTTGAGGTATGCCCACCAATGTTTTGACAGCAATAAGGGCCACTGAGATTAAAGTTACATGTCTTCAATTTGGAGTTCAATAGATAAGTTGATCAATGCAGTGACAGACAGTAAGACTGATGTGTTATTTTTGTTAAGGAAGTTCACAGTCAGTGGACCTAAACATCATGCACACGATTAATACATTATAGTGGTTTGACAGCCTCATATAAAGGCCTTGACTAATGAAAGAATCAGTCCTTGCAGGGCAATCTCAGAGGAAGACAGCTAGGCCAAAAATAATTAAACTTTTATGTCACCTTTTATTAATATGTTTTTTACATGATTTTATTCAAATAGTGGGAAAACATATATGATACTGTATTGTAGCCAGGACAAACTCAAATTTTATGAACGGAATAAAATAATTGAAGTGTACCGTATAACACCAGCAAGATAGTTTTATTCCTTTCCCTTTACACTTACACTAAAAAGGGCCATCAATCATAAATAAGGGCCATATTTTCAAAGTGTTTATGGACAACTAAATAATATAATACAAGGGGATGGGGATATATTTAATTGGTTTACACAGTGGTGGTTTTAAATAAAACTGCATAAAAAAAAAATCACTAAAATAAACCAAGATTATGAAAATCAAACAATCCTCCTAAATTTGGTTTACATTTTGTTACATTAACACCTTTAACAGTCCAGCACAGCAGGCAGCTACTTTGGTTAATTCCTTCTTCATTGTTATTATAATAACACTGATAAAGCCAAACTACTGAGGAACAGGAGTGGGAGCAGAAGCAGAGGTGACGGGAAGCTGAAGGGAGCCAGAGGGAGAAGCCCCGATGCCGTCAGTGCCACAGGGAGAAGCCCTGCTATCTCCAGTGCCAAAGGTGGAGGAACCGCTGCCGTCTTCAGAGCCGGAAGGGGAGGAACCTCTGCCGTTTCCAGTGCCAAAGGTGGAGGAGTTGCTGCCGTCTCCAGTGCCAAAGGGGGAGGGGCCATGTCCATCTCCAACACCAGAGGGGGAGGAGCTTCCACTGGCTCCAGAGTCAGCAGGGTAACGACCTGGCCAACCTCAACAGCCACTACACCAGCTACTGAGCGGAGCATGACGAAAGCCAGCTGCAAATCCACGTCCGGAGGGTCCAGCGACCGCACATCCAGAGGGCCCACGCTGCTGCCAGCACCACTGCCGGAGTTCCTTAGGGCCAATTGCACCAGAAAATGATTCCATGATCTGCCCTTTGGAATCACAATAAGATTAGTTCAACCTCCAATGCATAACTGTGTCCCCTCGAAAATGGTCAAATTCAATGTTGAACTGAGCAAATCATTATCCCCAGGCTCTTCATACTCAAAAATGTTGTTCCTTAGTGGACAAGTGCCCAGTGATTGAGCTGCCAGTTCTGGTGATCAAGGGAGTAATCAACAATCAGTGTTGTGGGGTCAGTTGAGGAGCTATAGCTGGTCTGCTTGATATCAACCAATCTGTTCCTGAAGTGGACTCGCATTTGTTCAGTACCATATTGTCTAGATAATGGCCACTGCATGGTGCGATTGACCTCCCACAACCTTTTCCAGGACATAATTGTATAATATGTAATTTGTCTGCCATCTGCTAACCAGCAGAACTCATTGTGTTAAGTCTGAAAACTCGAAGGTTTGCTCCAGCTGTCATTCTAAAGGTTACATATAAATAAACATGAGACCCCCTGTCAGATCAGAATAGCAGTTATTGTTCCATAAATAGGACCAGAGATTACGCCTCTGCTGGAGCACATTCAATTTGTGACAGGAAGTAAGCTAATTCCTTAGAAGATACCAAGTTGAGAAAAGATATGAAGATAGTTTAACCTGCTATTCCACACAACTGTATTCCTTTTTACAAAATATTAATTGTGTTTAGAAAAATAAGGACTTTAAATCCACTTGTCATTTGCATAAAAAAATAGCTTCACTGGCCATTTCATTGTTTAGTACACATTTCTATTTTTCTCTGAAAGAAACTGATATGTCATACTCAGACCAAGTTGCACTTTAA